>NC_089743.1:16523697-16531197 GCF_040412425.1 Macrobrachium rosenbergii | reverse complement strand
TAAGCTTGTTAACATAAAGACTGCCATTCTAATTTTTCATAGTAGCTGAAATAGCCGTGTAGACAAAAGGAGAGCTGAATAATCTTTAAAAAAAGCAATAAACTACAATTTCACACACTTTCGATTCTATGGGATAACTACTAGTTCTCACCCCTTGGACAGACACGGAGGTCTTGTTTGCAGGTACTATCTAAATATCCTTGAAAGTTAGTTTTCCTTCACTGATCGGACGACCCAACAAATTCAATGGGAGACACAATAATTCGGTAGAAATCCCCAACCTGAGGGTTTTTATTATCATTTCCACTTCTAGATGAGCGAATCGATAGTACCCAGGATGATGCCCTGAAGTCTGGAGCGCATGCCAGGCACGGCACCACTGTATACCCGAGCTTCCTCTTAATCTATAAACTACCAAAAATTTACTGGTCTCACCCTATAAGAGGGGTCTTGCATCATACTTCAACTTGGTCTCCCAAAGCCTCATTGTTCAATGCATTTGTTCCACCAGCGTTCAAGCAATGTTATCCGATTGTGGAAGAGGGTTGCATCCTAGGCCTCCAGATACTCCTCCACAACATGAATGACTTCAGTTCTGCTTCGAGGCAGTAACCACAAATATGGGATTACCCTTTAGGAAACAGGTAAAGGTTAACAGTCGATTACGAGGCATGGGCAACAGTTGGCTGGTTCAGCTACTTGCATTTGAGTTACGAGATATTGGGTATTTTCTGGAACACTGTGCCTGCCCTTTTACATTTTATCTTGACTCCCCATTGATGGCGTGACCCCTTGTGCAAGTTGTCTGGGTGAACTGAGGTCCATATTCTCAGCTATCTGCTGGACAGCCAAATGGCTGTCAACCGAAAACTTTGAACGTCGTGGCTGATGTCTTGGGCGTCTCAGGCGCAATTACCTTCTGCTTCTGTGTTGTCCCTCCCTCGCCTGGCTTCAGGATCTCACCTCTTGATGGTGAATTAGGGTCATCATCACCAAGCATGCTGACCATGTTTTCAAGGTCAACACTTGTTTTCATGGGTTTACTTGGAAGTTATAGCATTCTGCACACATACTTAATCACGGTGCGGTCTTCTTTTGAGTTCATCTTGAGTTTTTGTTTGCCTTTAATGACATAACCGCGACAACAATGTTTCGTATATAAAACTTTTACATGAGTTCATCTTGACTTTTTGTTTGTCTTTAATGACATAACCGCGACAACAATGTTTCGTATATAAAACTTTTACATGAGTTCATCTTGACTTTTTGTTTGTCTTTAATGACATAACCGCGACAACAATGTTTCGTATATAAAACTTTTACATACTGTTCTTCTTTCTGGACGCCGCCAAAATATTTTGAAAGATCCTCCTATATCTATAGGTATCTAAAACGATTTCCACGAACATACATTTACTACAACAACAGGGAAAATGATATATATATATATATATATATATATATATATATATATATATATATACTCTGTGTGTATATATATAATATATATACACACAAGTATGGCTGTTTCTTTCCGCGAGTTACTGTTTGTTAAACTGTCCTATCAAACACATGTTAATTTTCTTATCCAACATGATTTCCATTTAGAATACTACATACGGGAGAGTATCGTCAGTTTTACACAAGGTAAGAATGTAATCTTAGATTAATTTACAATTTACGTTCTAGGTGTCTTATTTTAATATCAGGTTTTCTTTTAAAAATCTTCTACTGTTCTTGTATAAAATATACTTTTTCGAAAACCAGACCGTTAAAAACATGCAAAAAAAAAAAGAAAAAAACTTGTTAAACCTATGATTGGATCGGCATGTACAGATCTAACTTCATGTTTCTTCGGCCATTTTACAAAACTACATGGCGTAGATTCTTTTTTTAGTTTTGAGCTCGCAAAAATGTTGTGCATGATATAAGCTCTGTCTTTTATTGTGTTTTACTTCTCAATTTCCAGTCAGTTATATACTGCACTACAATACTTATTTGACTTTGTAATGCACTGTTTCTTGCACTTCTTTTCATCATTTCAATTTTTCTTTTGTGAGTTCAAAATACTAATTATGCATATTTACCACCAACAGTTAATTTTATTGAAAAAATTATAAAAGTAAAAATTTTAGGACTAGGAACAGAAAATCAAACATGATGTTTATAGACCATATGATTGACCTCAAATCAATGAGGAAGTTATGTGCGCACAATGAACGCGATATTTAATTAATTTAAGCCAAGTTTAGACTTTATTAATATTCTTCCCCATTCTTTCTCCTTTCACTTCAGCCTGATCTAGTTTAGGGTTTTACGCTTCCAGTCTCACAGGTCCTTTAATGAAAAAAAAAATATGCCAGCCTGATCATAAGTATATGATCAGGCAAGCAGGGTTTATGCGAAGAAAATTTTTTGATAAAACTAGTCGAAATTAAAGCGCATCAGTATCGCAAAAAACCGAGTGAAAAAGTTTCTTTTTGGACTGTTACATGAAAGTGAAGTTCTCAAGGAAAATCTGCTGCTTAAACAAGGTTTGTGAAATCAGTGTCAACACAAAGCATTATGTCATCGAGAGTAAAGTTAAGTATACCTTACTTTAACCAGACCACTGAACTGATTAACAGCTCTCCTAGGGCTGGCCCGGAGGATTAGACTTATTTTCCGTGGCTAAGAACCAATTGGTTAAGTAGCAAAGGGACCTACAGCTTATTGTGGAATCCGAACCACATTATGACGAGAAATGAATTTCTATCACCAGAAATAAATTCCTCTAATTTTTCATTGGCCTAGCAGAGTGCTGGCCGAGAACTCTACCAATTCGTCCAACGAGGAACTGTCATCGAGAGTAATGAGGTTACTGTGCCCGTACGGGAAAGGGAGAGCACGAGGTATAGGGCTTGCATCCTCATTCCTCGCTATGTATGTAAACGTATGGTCCCAATCGCAAAGGAAAAAACCTTTGCTTCCAACTTGATATTTATACCCTGTACATTTATCCTCACGCATAATATAATATGCATGTACATACAAAATTTGTCAAATAAAAATAACGAAATTTAGTGTTCAATCGACCTCTAGCAAAACTAGTAGCATCACATACACTAATTATGGTTTTGTAGTGGCCAAACATTTGTGGAATTAATTCTGTTCGATTCCCTTCAATCAGGACAGAACTGTAATGAATGAATTTGAATTGAAGGAAATGCCGTTTCCCATAGCAAAATTCACATCATATATTTCGCTAAGAAAAAATGTTAGAAATTTCTCTCTCTCTCTTCAAAGTCAGAATATGAATGAAAAACATTTTCATAAAAAAATATAAAAAACACTCACAGGAAATAAACATTCGACATGCAGTGAGAGGACGACTGTGACAGTGGAAAAAGTGACATGTTTATACAAAATAAATAACCAAATATAAAAAAAAACATCATGACCTACTGACTAGAGGAAAAACACTGGCAATCACACAAACACGGCGCTTTGGTTGGGATAATAGCGGCTAACACTTTAAGCATGGCATTTCATTCCTATTAGCAACGAACACGGAAGCTGGACTCAGTTTTCTGGGTGAACTCCAATACACGATTACAAATAACAAAATAATGGAAGATAAAACACACACACACACACACACACACACAGACACGCGCGCACGCTTAAATGTCGAACTGAATGGTTAAATCTTCTGGTTTGTGTGGATATATATATATATATATATATATATATATATATATATATATATATATATATATATATATATATATATATATGTGTGTGTGTGTGTGTGTGTGTATACACACACATAATTATATATGTATGTGCATACATAATGTATATATATAAACAGAGAGAGAGAGAGAGAGAGAGAGAGAGAGAGAGAGAGAGAGAGAGAGAGAGAGAATAAACTCTTTAAATATGAATTCCCATCACCCTTCCCTCTCCTCTCCTCCCTCTCTCTCTCTCTCTCTCTGTTTTTCTGTCTACACACACACACACGCACTGCACAAAAACACACACACACACACACACACACACACACACACACACACACACATATATATACATATATATATATATATATATATATATATATATATATATATATATATATATATATATATATATATATATATACATGCTCACTTTGTGCATGTGTTTATCTAACTATGATCAGAGTTCCACGCTGCCGATTGCAAATGTTTCACAGGAAATGATTCGGATGACGGACATTGCCTTACGATTATCAGGTTAACGGAAATTCAGATTACAGCAAAACGTTTAACCATATAAACTTGGCGGCTACTAGAATATTAAAAGATTTCTGCGTGGTTACTACCAAGAATTTATAACTCATGAGATATGATAATAATACAATACTCAGGAGAGACGAAAATAAATCCCATTCTGAAAATTCTCGTGGCTGATAAAAAGAAAAACCCAGATGAACCACCTTCTCAAGCGGTGTAATTAAGTTACCTTTTTAAATTCATTTCCATTAGAATAATGAGGTGAGCCGTCCATTAGCCTTTTCTTTCATTTCCGAAACTGTCATGAATTTCCAGCTCTCTCTCTCTCTCTCTCTCTCTCCATAGTTCCATGTTGGGAGAGTCGGTAGAGTTGTCGGCTAGCACCCGCTAGGCCCGAGTTCGAGTTTACTGCCGGCTAATGAAGAATTAGAGGAATTTATTTCTGGTGATAGAAATTCATTTCTCGCTATAATGTGGTTCCGATTCCACAATAAGCTGTAGGTTCCGTTGCTAGGTAACCAGTTGGTTCTTAGCCACGTAAAATAAGTCTAGTCCTTCGGGCCAAGCCCTAGGAGAGCTGTTAATCAGCTCAGTGGTCTGGTAAAACTAAGATATACTTTTCTCTCTCTCCATTACAAATTATAATAAAATATACATGAGTTATCGAAACGTTAAATTTAATAATCTAATACAACAATAACAACTAAAAACGATAACTCATGTGAATCCCAGCACTTAAACCGTCAAAGTTTAACGGCTTTTCTTAAACGATAACGATATCGGTACGTAATTGCTCTGACTAAATAAAATCTACTGTGGATTGCTTGGAAGAATCACATGACTTTCCTAAAAAAAAAAAGAAAGCAATAGACATTTTTGTGTTGCTTATGGAATGACGTTAAACTGCTATTCATTAAAATCTTTTTACCTCTGACCGTTCGGGTATGAAAGGTGGGGGCGAAAAAGACTCATGTTTTAGAGTTCAAGTCTGCTGATGCTGCTGATGTGATTAATATTATGTCATGCTTTTCTCTATGGAAAGACCACGTGGATTATTATTATTTTACATATATTTAAACACAACATAGACATACACACACACACATATATATATATATATATATATATATATATATATATATATATATATATATATATATATATATATATATATTATATATATATATATTGTGTGTAAGTACACACACACACAAACACACACACACACACATATATATATATATATATATATATATATATATGTATATGGAACGGGAGAGTACATGCATGGGATGAATAGTGCAATGTCTGTAGGTGGTTCAATGTGCTGCTGAAGGTGTATGGATTAACCAATGTTATTCAAGTTTTCTGCACAGGAAATCCATGCATGATTCAGCAGTTTAAAGCATGTGCGTGGAACTGCTCATGGAGTTGGTTTTTCTCCAAACCAAAATTTACTACGTTAAATCGCTTAATGTAAAAAAAAAAAAAAACAGGTCAGCTCAGCAACAAGGAACCTTTGTCCAACATGATGCGAGAAAAGAGCAATTTGGGCATCAGACAAACAATTTGCTTCCAAGATACAAGTTGAAAACTGGAACAGTAACACCTTTTTTAAGCCACTCCTAGTTCCTCAATGGACGGTTCGATATCGTTCTCGGCTAGCACTGTGCTGGGCCCGCGTTCGAGATTCTCCAGCCGGCCAATGGTGATAGAATTTCATTTCTCATTATAACGTGATTCGGATTCCATAATAAGCTGTAGGTCCCTTTGCTAGGTAACCAATTGGTTCTTAGCCACGTATAATAAGTGTAATCCTTCGGGCCAGCCCTAGGAGAGCTGTTAATCAGCTCAGTGGTCTGGTTAAACTAAGGTACACTAACAAGCCACTCCTGGTAAGGGAACAATTATACATACATATATTTATTTATATACATACATACATATATATATATATATATATATATATATATATATATATATATATATATATATATATATAGAAATATACAATCACGTGTGGAACATTTCTGACTCACGTCAGGATCACCCAGGTCTCTCACACACACACACACACACACACACACATATATATATATATATATATATATATATATATATATATATATATATATATATATATATATATATATATATATATACAATAAGAAAGATATGGTGAAAATTAAATATACTGACCATATTTACAAAAATATCTTACTACATGGATTAATAACAGCTTCTTTCCCCTACAATTTTAGGAAATCAATCTAATTTTCGAACCTGACACCAAAGTGGAGTTTTAAGAGGCGTTCACACGGTCAAACAGTTTGCCCAACACGTGTTTGAAGTGAAATTTGACTGCGTGAATGGGGTACTTAGTTGGCAAACGATGTTGACAAACGGTCTGAAGGAAGTCCAGCTTGCCTCACTTTTGTGAGCGGGCTTAAGTTATCCACAAACACTGCGTGTGTGAACGACGGCAAACATCAACCTCGGTAGCTATTCAGATCTTGACTTGGAAACATTTTCTATATTCCCGTCTCAAGTATGAATACTGGGGAAAATACAGTAAAGTAAAGAGGAATGAGAGGGAAGTTTTATTTTAATTTATCCTCAAATACAAAGAACATACAGCTGTAAGTTAAGTAAAATCTACAGAATATGCCAATAAGATATCTAGAAACAAGGGGTTACCTGCTCTTCAAAAGATACCAAAGGAACTTCAACCTAGCTGCTCACGGGACGACGCCATGGAGAAAATAAACTGCCTCCGGACTGCTTTCAGGAGAGAATATAATAAACTTGAACACTCAAGGAAGTCTGGGAGTCTCGGCTGATGACATCTATGCCCCTTCTCTGTGGTATTTTGATGAGATGATGTTTCTTTTGGATCAAGACTTGCCACCAGAGAGCTCTTCTAGTCCTTAATAGAAGAAATGACAAGCCTCAGCAGATTTAATATGCTGCCTCGTCCATTCTCATATAATTACGCCAGTCCTCTGGCTCTGTTGTCAAATCAACAAGCAAGATGGCAAGAGAAATTTGGTCTCTTGTTAACAACCAATCTTTTATCCGCTTGATCTTTTTTTTTTTTAGTGCCACCGCTAAACCAACAGCGATAACAGTGGCATCTTTGCTTTTCAACTGCACGACTCACATTAAGGCTGTTTATGATATAAACTGGTTTGATAGTGTGACACTTCTTCAACCTTTTGACAAACAACTTGGGCAACCGGGGTGGCAA
>NC_089743.1:16501197-16521197 GCF_040412425.1 Macrobrachium rosenbergii | reverse complement strand
TATAATATTCTAGATAAAAATGCCTTGTTGAAGCGACGTTAGATCGATTGGCAGTTCGAGAAAATCGTAATATTATTTCATAACCGGTGAATATAAAAACAGCTTAGTAAAATTCCAAGCATAAAGGCCAAAACACAAAAATTCCACGGCAAGAAAGTCTGCATTTTATTATTTTTTCACTGGAGAAGCTGCTCGAAAAATAAAACATATCAACTTCCTTAGAAAACCATAAAGCAAAGTAATAACATCTGAATGTATCATTTAATTGACCACATCCACCAAGAGACCAAAGGCCGACCGGAGCGTGATGCACCAGAACCACATACATTGTCAGTGTACCGGGAAATGTCAAATTTGAGCGATTACTAATCTTCACATTATTGATCAAAACTTCGTGATAAGTTACTCCCCAAGATAATTATATTGCACATTAATACGTGCTTGTTATATCTATTAGTGCTGGCACGCTGTTGGCCCAGCGTTCGACTCGCCGACCGGCCAATGAAGAATTAGAGGAATTTATTTCTGGTGACAGAAATTAATTTCTCGTCATAATGTGGTTCGGATTCCACAATAAGCTGTAGGTCCCGTTGCTAGGTAACCAGTTGGTTCTTAGCCACGTAAAATAAGTCTAATCCTTGGGGCCAGCCTTAGGAGAGCTGTTAATCAGCTCAGTGGTCTGGTTAAACTAAGATATACTTAACTTTATATCTATTAGTTCTTCATTGGAGGGGTGGGTAGAGCTCTCGGTTTGCACGCTGTTGGCCCAGCGTTCGACTCTCCGACCGGCCAATGAAGAATCAGAGGAATTTATTTCTGGTGATAGAAATTCATTTCTCGTCATAATATGGTTCGGATTCCACAATAAGCTGTAGGTCCCGTTGCTAGGTAACCGGTTAGTTCTTAGCCACGTAAAATAAATCTAATCCCTCGGGCCAGCCCTAGGAGAGCTGTTAATCAGCTCAGTGGTCTGGTTAAACTAAGATATACTTAGCTTTGTTACATCTATGCACGAAAATAAATCGTGATCATTGATGCAAAGAAAGAAAAAGCACACACTTAATGTAAGCGAAGAATAGCAATCGATGGTTAATATTAACCACGTTCCAAAAAAAAAAAAATCATCTTTACACAACTTCCTAAGACGTTTATATTACAGGAAATGGAAATAAAAAAAATACAGGGTTGGAAGGAGCATGAATATGAACAACAGCTCATTTCTTAGGCAAGAGATACATTTTTGATTCCTTAGCGAGCTTCCAGAAGGTAATATTAACTCCCGGTGGAACTCCTTTTGTTTCAAATTGTGAATAAAGAAGGGTATTGGACTGGCAACCTCATTCTAAAGAAGGCGTGCTGGAAGCAGAGAAGGCTTATACTTTCTGGGGCCATAAATAGAAGAGTTAGTTAGTTATAAATGATTTATATATATATATATATATATATATATATATATATATATATATATATATATATATATATATATATATATATATCTATGTATATATATATATCTATCTATCTATCTATATATATATATATATATATATATATATATATATATATATATATATATATATATATGGATATTATCAGATCTCCGCCATGACTGCTGATTGGTATGTTTTTAACATTTGGCTAATTATGAATCTTTGACAATATTATGTTCTCAAACGTGTATGTTTCACTGAATAGCACAAGTATCAAGACTTGCATACCCGGAGGAAGATCGCACACAACTGTTACATACCTTCGTGCAATTGAGACTGCATGACTCCAAAACCTGAAACTGAAATTCAAGCAGCTGGGCCGATGATATTGCGTTCACCAGTACTGGCATCATTGTTTAGAACATTAGCAAAGCTGATACCGTCGTTGCAACGACATCGGCAAACACAATACAAATACTACTACGGCAACTAATGCAACTGTTACTACTGTGAATACCACACCAATAAAACTACAACTACTGTAAGAATTAAAATCAAAAGAGCGACGATAATAACAGCATCTGTCTAATTTCCATTACAACTAATGAACTGCCCTATGCCAGAAACTATTCTCATTGTCTTGGAAAATACTGCTTCTGAATACAACAAAATTTGAAAACTGCTGTAAATTATGTAGAATTTGCTGAAGTTTCCAGTAAATTCAACGTGAATATCCTGAAGTCCGGAATTTCGCAGCTATTTAGCAACCATTTCAGATCAATCTCTGACGTGTTTTCTGATAAGCGCAGATGCTTACGTCATTGAAGTGCACAAACAAAGTTACTTCCGGTTTTATCGTTGCTCCGAAAATACACGAAGTCAGGACTTACAAGTAACCCATCATTCTGGAGTGGATGCCTTTAAGGCTTCGACTTGGCATGTGATTGGGAATTGATAGGCAAGTGAAATCGTAAGAAAAAATGTTTAATAGACTGTATTTAGAACGATATGCATGTGCAAATTTCCGCCTTTTTCGTAACCTTTGAAACTGGTCGCATTCAAAATCATCTGGTTAAAATAATCGGGGAAATGGGGTACCTCCCTGCCAGATTTCACGAAGATATGATGAATGTAACAAAAACGATATTAACAGACGAAAACAATAATGTTAATACTTGAAAACAACAAAAACAAAAACTACCAAACATTCTAAATATGGAGGAGCAGCCGGTAGATAAAACGCTGTATGAAACGATGAATTATGATACCAGCCCGATGCCTAAAACAGCTGATCATACTATATACGATTAAGTTTGACCGAGGGGAGAGTTCCCGAAGATAGCGTAATGGGGTAACTTCCCCTTCTTAAAAGGGTAAAGGTGATGGGAGGGAATGTAATATCTGAAAGGCGTCAGCTAAATTGGAAATGGTGAAGGGAACGGTGGAGATATTCAGTCCACGTACCCATACCAGGTATGAAAAGTCTGACGCAGCTTTTTTTCAGTAATTAAAATACCGAATAAGATGTAATGCTAGACTATTTCCCAGTTAATCATACGACAGGTAACGTACAGATGGAAAGGCTTTTCTTGTCGCAGTTAATGTCAAGAGTCATGAGAACTGGCTATTGAGAGTATTCTTTTAGTTCTTGATGAAAGTGGAATGTAGCACAGACAACAGAGATTTTTTCCAGTTTATGTAATTTTCCTAGAAACGCGGTGAAGAGTTTATTCCGTGTACCGAAAAGAAGTTTTATGGTAGAGAACTGAGGCACACATTATATATATATACACACATATATATATGTATGTATGTATGTATGTATGTATATATATATATATATATATATATATATATATATATATATATATATATATATATATATATATATATATATATATATATATGATTTTTTGCCATTTCTTCAAAACTGATTTATTTTAACACTCACAAATATTCAGCCACAGATATCTTTTAATATCCAATTCACTTACACCGAAGAGGAATTACGATTGATATGTGCTTCGTCACCGACAGGATTCGAACCGTTGCCTGGTTTAGGAACAACGATAGACCACTTTAGGCGGCCAAAATTACTGTCTATCGAAGCTCTAATCTATCACAAGTCCCCCTGGGTATAAGTTATTCCCGAGATATAGTGAATTAGATATTAAATGATATTTGTGGCTTAAAATTTCTGATATATATATATATATATATATATATATATATATATATATATATATATATATATATATATATATATATATATATATATATATATATATATATATATATATATGTATGTATGTATGTATATATATAATACATGTGTGTATGTATATATACATATACATATATATATGTACGATTTTTTGCCACTTCTTCAAACTGACTTATTTTTACACTCACAAATATTCAGCCACAGATATCGTATAATATCCAATTCCCTTACACCTAAGAGGAATTACGATTGATATGTGCTTGTCAATGACAGATATATATATATATATATATATATATATATATATATATATATATATATATATATATATATATATATATATAATATTATATAAATTCTTAAACACACACACACACACACACACACACACACACACATATATATATATATATATATATATATATATATATATATATATATATATATATATACTGTATATATATAGTTTGTATGTGTGCACAATCATACAGGAATTCATACATAAATACATACATACACATACACATTCATACAAGCACAGAGCGTGTATGATGAATGAATTAAGGCTGTTGAATCCACTGATATAAAAATCGTGAAGCTGCTGAGAGAATTCTATGCATAGTATATGAGAGTACGAAAGTTTTAAAGGGTGAAAAAGTTGGAGATACGAGAACACAGCTGGTTAAACATGAACGAAAACATAAGTTTATCTTTTGAAAGAATGAAATATATGTCAAATTCTGCAGTTTCGGAGGAGTTGTCGGAAGTTGTCTCATATCAAAGAAGTGTGAAATGGCTGATACTGTGGACATTTTTTGCTCAGGAGCTCGTTCTTACAGTGTGAATAAAAGGGGAAAAACGTTCATTTTAATTGTCTCACATACTTTTGTTTTCTTTTTAGAAGGAGCAGAAGCAGAAAGTTAGTTAAAATCTAACCGATTACTCTCTCTCTCTCTCTCTCTCTCTCTCTCTCTCTCTCTCTCTCTATATATATATATATATATATATATATATATATATATATATATATATATATACACACAAACATATATATTATATATGTATATAAAATATATATATATATATATATATATATATATATATATATATATATATATATATATATATGTATATGTATAGCATACACCACATACATTTTTTTTTCCACAGAGTTGGTAGCATCGATCGACAGATAGACAGAAGATAGATCCACCTGCTTTGGCAAACCTATCAACGTGCGCGGCAAGTAGAACACAGTAGGAGCAAACACGGTAATAAAATTCCGATAACTGCTGTAAACCCTAATCTACTTCAGAGCTTTGCGTCACTAACCTATCGATATATCGACATCCACTGGAAATTCAAAAAAATAAAAAGCTTTAATATCGCCCAGTAACATAAATACCTTCATAACAGCGGCTTAGCTTACATACTGAGGAACGCACGCATGCCGATATTCCGATAACAAAACGAGGCCAAGGAGATCTCTCTATGTTCAGGACTGTTTAGGATGTACTTGCACAACTATAGGAACCGCCGCAGTGTCATAAGAAGTCTGTGTCGCGGGTTCAAATCCGCAGCCGGCCGGTCAGAGGGCGGACACGTTGCTATCCGGGTAGACACCCCGGGATTATGTATGTAATCAACGGATAGGTTTGCTGAAAAGCAAATGGGTGTTACAGACTAATACACACACAAACAAAGCCACTCCAACATCTTCTAAATACATAACAGACGCCTTACACGTCTCGAACTGTCGGCGTAAACCGCTCACGTCTCCTCGCTGCTAGGGGAAAGGGAGCTGGGGATTTGGCACGATACATATACACATGTGCTACCGGGGTCTAAGCGATGTCAGGCAGGCCAACCGATCGAGGCTACGGCCTACCCCAACGCCAAATCAAAGTCCTTCAAAAGAAGACATCGTGCTTACCCCCATATGAAAAATGGGAAAAAGCACGTTAAACGAGGAAGAAGAAGCAGTAATATGACGTTTTATATTATTATATCTATATATTTTCCTGTCTCATCACTTGCCTGCCATTCTCGCTTCCAGACGCTGGGATCTCGTGACTATTCTCATCCTTTCCGTTCCCAATTGATTTCTTTTGATTTCCAATTCGGGGAACAAATTCAAACATGAACTCTAACTTTTGGGCTTCTTATCGTCCTCTTAGTTCTCACACTTATTCCTTTTATTTTTCTCTAAAGGAATTCACTGTAAAAAGCTACATTTCTTGCCAGTCTCCATGCTCCCTCTCTGATCTTATTCTAAAAAGGTTATCATTTTTTCCTGAGATGGATTTAATGTCCGATCTCAGAATGAAGTGGTCTCTACAAACGTAACAGTAATCGACAGATTAATGTCATAAACGCAGATTGCTTGGATATCACACACACACACACACACACACACTCACACTATTAATATCATTTACTGAATGACATTTATTTCAAAAGTAATCATACTTTCTTCTTTTACAGTATCAGCTCTGTTTTCATCTTCTTTTCCGTATGGCAATTTACTCTGTGGAAATTTGATAAACAATCTAAAAGCCTCTTTAGTCTGTTCTGCAGAGTATTCACATTATGAATAAAATCAATATTAAAAATTATTAAATCGGTGTTAACATTTTTGAAAAGAAACAGAACTTTTTTAAACAAATTCATACTAAAGTTTGAATAAAGCTGCAAATAATTGCAAATTATCAATCGATGGACGATTGCTTAAAAATGAAAATAAACCATAAAAAATAAATGAGTAAATAACGTTGGGTGCTTCCAGCCTAGACTTTCTTCTATTCCTGTATCCTTCCTGTTTTCGAGCAGGCTAATATTTTTTAATAATCTTGAGCTTTCTCTTTTCCTTTATTCCGTATAATAAACGGGTCACGCTGTTTGTAAGAATCGTCGGCCTTCACTGTAAAAAAAAAAGTGTTGTAATACAACAGGCGCACTATCTGCAGAACATGAATCATATGCACTCGCCATCAACCAACGTATTTAATAATAATATTAATAGTAATACAACAAACTTCTCTGAATGTGATCGTATCGGGTTATTGAAACACATTTCAGAAAAATGGTGAGATTCGTTCGACGTTCAAGAGACACGATTTGAAACATTGAAACCCAAACGCTGCAACATTTATTTTTTCGGTGCGAATAAAGTAACATACTCGTAAAAGCGAAGCATATTTCTGCCCACGATTCCAAAATTTAATTTCCATGGAAGAGAGAATATCTGAATAAAACTGTGCAGCAAACATAAAACAGTATCTCTCTCTCTCTCTCTCTCTCTCTCTCTCTCTCTCTCTCTCTATATATATATATATATATATATATATATATATATATATATATATATATATATATATATATATATATATATATGTATATATATGTGTGTGTCTGTATGTATATCCATACATACATATATACATACATACATACATACATACATACATACATACATACATACATACATACACACATACATACATGTATATATATAATCACGAAGCTGCAAATGTTGTTTAATATCAAATTCACGCTACTTCGGGAATATCCCCGATGAGGAATTATTACCGAAGGGGAATTTATAAGTGATAAATGGATCGGTACTGACGGGTATCGATCCCTCGACACAGTTTCCTTCTAACAACCCCAGTCAACGGTATACCCACTGAACCATCGAGATCGGTACTGCCGATCCATTTATCACTTTAAATTCCCCTTCGTTGATAATTCCCCATCGGGGATATTCCCGAAATAACGTGAATTTGATATTAAACAACATTTGTAGCTTCACGATTGTATATAAATCACGTTGTGATAAAAATTTCGATATATATATATATATATATATATATATATATATATATATATATATATATATATATATATATATATATGTATGTATATATACAGTATATATACTTTAATGTCATAGTAAATACACAGAAATTATAACGAAATCTAATATCATTTCTCTCTCTCTCTCTCTCTCTACTCTACTCTAAAGAACAAATATGTCCACTTGTACCACATCCACTTTAAGGCCATTACCAGTCTGTAGCACAACTGGCAGGCACTTTAGTCAAGCGCATCAGTGCTACTATCTATGTTTCCTGGTCTAAAACAAACACGCACAGACTGACATACACATGACATGAATAGACTCAAAGTGCAAACCATCGTCAAGTCTGCACAATAGGAGAGAGAGAGACAGGACCAGAGACAACAGTTGGTCGAGCCATAAGAAGCACTGGCACCGGGGGCTTATTTAACGTACATTACTTGACTGTTTACATTTGAAGAGCTGCACACGTGGACGATGTGTCTTCGGGGAAAAAATATCCTATATGAAAGCGAAATACTGCACCGACAACCGAACAAATAACCTCTACGGTCTGTCCACTCATTCATCTTCTCTTTCGTAAAAGGATTTGGTCAGCCGTTTTTCCGAGTCACAAGCGTCGCAGAAGGTTAGCGACGATTCTCAGAGTACAAGTCAGTCGACATGATCAAAATGAACGCTTACGAATAGTGTATTGTTTATGATCAGAAGCTTATTCTGCATGATTAATGATAAAAATTGTTAAAATTTTATTTGGTTCTAAAAGATATTAATACTGAAACGGTTTTCAAGTTGAAATAGTTTTCAGAGATGAAGTTAAATAAAATAGTTTTCTGAGTAAGTGAAGTCAAATTAGTTTTCAGAGTAACGGTTGAGAGGCTTTTCTGTACAGGCTGGGAACTTCCGCTCTTCATAATCGTTTTCAGAGAAAATTAATGATTAAAATGGCTTTTTGGAGGAAACGGAGTCATTTTGAACAGTTTACAAATTGATTAACAGTTTGGATTTAAGTTAACTTAAAACAGCTGAAAGCGCTTCAGAAAGCTTAATCGTTAATACTGTTTATTAGAAGATGTTATTCAGCTGAAAGTTCTCCAAAGTGAATCACTAAGTTAAAAGTATTTCACGTTAAGCATGAAGTTACTACACTTGACGAAAAAAAAAATATTGAGTATTGGAAAAAAGTTTGAAACAGTCAAAAAAAGAGTAATTCAAGAGTTTTCGAAACAAATTCAAAGAACTACAATTGTTCATGGAAGCGAATCAAAGAGCCGAAACAGTCCGAAGAGGCTGTGAGAGTTGAAATACTTTTCGGCAGAAATTCAGACCGTTGACATTTAAGCAGCAATTAATTAAATCAGGCAAAATGAAAAGACAATTAACAAACAAAGTATACAAGTGTTTCTCATAAAAGATTAGAAGTTCGTAGAATTTAACGAGCTCTGAAAAAGGGAGGTTACCATCAATTACAGTGAAATGTCAAGAGTTGAGTATGAGAAAGGTATTTGAGTTGTGAACAGATGCATATTTACGAAAAACGATCATTTATTGTAAACAAACTGTCGTCAGGTTATGTGGCTATCTGCTTCTAGCGAAGTCTGACCAACCGCCAGTTTCTGAAAGCGTTGCTAAAATAGTTTCCTAAATACAAAGTGCAGCCAGAGTCTTTAAATAAAATCAGAGATGTCTTTTATAAAATCATCGGCCACTATACCTTTATGACTACAGTATATCAATACTTAGATTATTAATAACTTTCCATTTATAGCTAATAGAAACTTGCATCAGAAACAAAAACCTACATATGAGAAACAAGAGTGTCTGGATTATCCCGACGCGACGTACGATTAGGATAATGCGTCGAACAGTTATGCTGGAACAAGTGCATACGCTATGAGACCTAGGGAAAGAGAGCCTTCGACGCGATAAAAAGAGAGATTGAAAACTCAAAATATGAAGACAGAAGAGGGGGGACGGGGAAATAGGGAGGAGAAGGGAAGGAAGAGGAACATAAATAGAGAGAGAGAGAGAGAGAGAGAGAGAGAGAGAGAGAGAGAGAGAGAGAGAGGGGGCGGCATTTACATCGGGAACAAAGTTGCGGAAAGGAGAGTTCCGGAAACACAATCAGGGGAGAGCAGAAGGGAAAGGCAGTTAGGGATTGTGGTGAGAGTGGTTGTATTTGGAACAAAGAGGCTAATAAAAAAAAAAAAAAAATAGAAAAAATCCTGGGAACAAAGTAGAAGAATGTGGTTACAAGCGACTAGAAGGAAATGAAAGATCTATCTGAATACGAAGGTAGAAATAAATGGATTAAAAAAATAAAAGCTCTGCACTTACACTTAATATGTAAGTTATATGTTATTTTAATAACTTAAGAGACGTGTGTTTGTGTACATAGAAAGTTATTTATCCAATATAATTTAAAATGATCAAGAAGTAATGGGAACAAATAAAAAACAAGCTTCCATGAACTTATTTTCAGCCTCAAAGCCGGAGAATTGCCTCCCATTTATGAATCCAAATAAAAATAGCAGTAAATCATTCGAAGGAGTCCGAAAGTAAATCACCTCTTCCGGAGCTCTTGATCCTTTGTAACACCACGGGAGCCATCTTGCAACTGACAAATTTCTGTCACTGCAGAATAATTTAGGTACATAGGGAAAAAAAAAAGACGTTAACGAGGAATATAATATTTCGTCGAATCCGCAATTCTTCTTCAAAATACCGAGACAAACATATGAGACTGGAGGAAACAAAAGTGACTGAAGTAGCAAAACAAATTCAGACATTTCAACCCTATTAAAAAAAAAAAGGCATGGAATTTTTATTGTTTTCCCTTTTCCCCCGTTGAAACAACCTTTTATCTTTTATGAGGAAACTTTACCTCCTTCCGAATTATGTCTCGATTTTATATACCTTCTTAGGTTTACGCTAGGCAGGGGCCTCCCACATCCCCATAAAGCATGTATGTATATATATATATACATATGTATATACATACATATATATAATATATTTACATATATGTATATATATACATACATATAATGCATATATAATACACACACACATATATATATATATATATATATATATATATATATATATATATATATATATATTATGTACATACATATATATATAAATTATATATATATATATATATATATATATATATATATATATATATATATATATAGTATATATATATATACATATACAGTACACTCATACACAAGCACACACACAAAAAGTAAGTATCAAACTCGGTTCGTCTCCTACACCCGTATCACTCATGCAAAAGACGTTTTCCTTCAGTTTGGCATGTGGAAGAAGATAAACTATCTAAAAATCATAACTCTGGCCATGATAGCCATTTTCAAGGGAGCCATAAACGGAGAATGTTCTTTTTATATCTCCTAACTACTCCCATCAAAATTCACGTTAACACGAACAGATAATAGCAATTTATCCAAAATTAATTTTTTAAAACACGAAATTGACTGCTCCTTCTTTAGCTTGTGTACATTTCCCAAAAGACACTGAATTTGAAACAAAGTTCAGTGTCATCAAACTTGTAACCTGGACTATTTTTTTTTAACCCGTGTAGTAAAACATTCCTTTTATTAGCAAAGACATGACAAAGTATATCATTAGTTTAACCAGACCACTGAGCTGATTAACAGCTCTCCTAGGGCTGGCCCGAAGGATTATACTTATTATTTTACGTGGCTAAGAACCAACTGGTTACTTAGCAACGGAACCTACAGCTTATTGTGGAATCCGAACCACATTATAGCGAGAAGTGAATTTCTACCACCAGAAATAAATTCCTCTAATTCTTCATTAACCGGCCGGAGACTCTAACTCGGGCCAAGCGCGTGCTAGCCCACAACTCTACCGACTCCCCCAACGAGGAACTATGACAGAGGTACAAACGAGGCTGAAAGCCAGTATCCACACTTTCAGAATTCAAAAATAAAAAACGGTTATGGATTTGCGTCACTTGCATGGAAGCCATCGAAATAGGAGACAAATCCCAAATGAAGGTACAAACAATACCCGCGCACTATCTATCATCGCAAGGACGACTCCTGTCACGAAGGCAGACTTTACTGAAAGCGAAGGCGCTAAATGTACACGTATATTCATTTACACAAAAATTTCCAAAAGAGAGAGAGAGAGAGAGAGAGAGAGAGAGAAAGAGAGAGAGAGAGAGAAATATATCTTAGTTTAACCAGACCACTGAGCTGATTAACAGCTCTCCTAGGGCTGGCCCGAAGGATTAGACTTATTTTACGTGGCTAAGAACCAACTGGTTACCTAGTAACGGGACTTACAGCTTATTGTGGAATCCGAACCACAATATGACGAGAAATGAATTTCTGTCACCAGAAATAAATTCCTCTAGTTCTTCATTGGCCGGTCGGAGAATCGAACGCGGGGCCAACAGCGTGCTAGCCGAGAGCTCTAGCCACCCTTCCAATGAAGGAGGGAGAGAGAGCCAAAACTTTCCTACACCATGAAAGTCAATTACGAAGCAATTTAGGAAATCGATAACAAAGCCATCGTTACGAAGTTCCACTTTACCGTAAGTATTATTCCCGATTTCTCTTGTAACCTCATTAGGTTTTCTTTATGCAAAGGCTGATGGCAATGACAACTTTAATTCCATTTTCTAGCCCAAGAACGGAGAAAAGGAAAACAGAATAAAAACAAAACTTTTGCTTAATCCCGGGGGAAAAGAGTAATGTCGCTAGGATTAAGCAGTAATTATTCACAGTAGTAATTATTGAATACTTAGTATTGCAGCAGTAAGTCTTTCGAAAGGGATTACTAATATGACAGGCCATTCATCTATTAACCAGTAAGTCTGTTAATATCATGTTTGATATTTCCCGTCCCATCACGGACATCATGCAAGCACAGAAATCTGCATGATATTTGAAAACAGATAAAGTGCTCCAAAGATACCATTTATCTATAAAAGCTGCTAAATAAGCACAAACGCTGACTGAAAACCAACAAAATGATAGATAATAAATCTTAAGAACCACCTTGATAGGCAGGGAATTACCTTATCGAGGCCGTATACTTTGATGGTATATATTTTGACGAGTGCCAAGCACTCACGCCTCTCTATCTCTCTCCTTAGCAGCGACCTACAGCAGTCGACTGGCAATTAAGGGCACAATTTACCAGTAAGTTCAACAGAGGCATACTAGATTAGGGAACGTGCCAACATCGTATCACCTTGTCTGCTTGGGGAATCGACCGCAGGTCTTTCAGTTGTGAGCATGATTCCCTATCACTCTCGTCAGAGAGAGAGAGAGAGAGAGAGAGAGAGAGAGAGAGAGAGAGAGAGAGAGAGAGAGAGAGAGAGATTACTCGTCGAGAATATAGTGGAGACAGTCATGTTCAAATTTTGGCTTCTGTGGGGAATGATTGCCCATTTTTAGTTTGCACACAACCCCTTTTTCTGGGGGTGCCATCCCCTCCAGGGGCCCCAAATGGGGTGACTCGGAAAACTGCTGTATCTGACTGAGTAATATAACTTTTTACGGGTTTTGAGAGCCACTGAGTTCAATGGTAATGTTATTTTTTCATTTTAAGGTCAGTGTAAATGGCTAAGGTCCTAGGCCATAGATAATTTAAGCCAAATATCACTCAGACTGACGTGGTGAATTACACTTAGTGTTTTGTGCACTGCATGCGTCGGAAAGTACATGGAGGGTAGTGGCCTTGACACCGGCTTAGTAGAACTCGGAGTCTACTCCCCTGCCACACTAAGGCAAATCTTTAATGGCAAGGCATACAGTACAAACGAGGTCTTGAATATTGTCTCACCTCTGCACTTGCATGCCTTTATCTCAAATCTGAGGCTGTACTGGAAACCCATCCAGGCCAACTTATGGACCGGTGTCAGACATTCAAAACTGCACTTCATGAGCGAGATGAAAAGCTTCAAACAACCTTTGATGACCTGAAAGGATTGTGTTGAAAAACTTGTGCCATACATGGCAGAGATAGGGAAGACTGGAGATCTTGCAAGTTTTCTTGATAGCTACATCTCCCAGGTCAAGAGTCTGCTTCACCTTATCACTAGCGCAAGAATTGGGGACTGGGAAGGTTATCTGGCAGCCTCAGAGAATCAGATTAAGTACCTGTTTGCACACGACCTACTACATTATGCTAGAATGAAGCCTGTTCACATCGGTGAGATGAAAAAATTGAAAACTAAAGATCCCCTTACTTGGGAGGCTCTAAAAAGTGGTGGTTTCACAGTGAAGAAATCTGGCATCCCCTTCACAAACCTGTTCAGTGACCAAAACCTAGAGCAACACATCAAGGTGCTCAAGGGTAGTGGAGGCCTACTTGGCTTGACCCAGACTCCTGTAGCCCTGGATCGCATGTTGCTCGTTGCACCCCATCTAGCTTGACTCATGAAAAGCTTTACTGATAGCTTGCCACCAAACAGTCCAAACTCAACATAAGAACACTATCAGCTCAAGGGTGACATAGCTGTTCACTCCACATCCAATGCATTGCAGCTTCAGGAATCTATCACTGCACACTGCCATGGCAATCCCTACGTCACCAGCACTCCACTGAAGAGCATTCTATCATCCTTGGTTGTGTCAGATGAGGCGAAGACTGATGTTTTACAAAGGGACCAGAAGGGACAAACTGAATTCCATAAGTTTCTCAAGAAGCAACTTTTCAAAGGTTCTGAAGTATTGGTGTGGGACCCAGTGAAAAAGATGAATCTGAAAACATTCAGCACCTGGATGGCCAAGAAGCTAGTGCATTTCTGTGAACATGTCTACAAGCTATGTGAAGAGTGTAACCTGCTTTAATGGATACTACTGATATAAAGATCTAGGAGCAATTCACTTCGCCCACTTGAAAAGATTATCGGAGACTTCAAGCTCGCTGCGGTACCTTGATTTACGTTTAGCCCTGATGGATCCCTACTGATACCTATGGACAA
This sequence comes from Macrobrachium rosenbergii, assembly GCF_040412425.1. NCBI lineage: Eukaryota > Metazoa > Arthropoda > Malacostraca > Decapoda > Palaemonidae > Macrobrachium > Macrobrachium rosenbergii. The sequence goes on along the minus strand of NC_089743.1, from coordinate 16,506,693 downwards.
ATCCAGCATCATGGACGCACTGGAAAGCACTAAACATGCATGTGTAGATGATGGGGATGACCCAACTGCACATTAGGAGCTCATGCTGGTGAAGATATTTTATAGAGCTGTACCAAGGTCTTGATCACTGATGCAATGGGGGTTGTCCAAAGCATGAAAAAAAAAACACCTGGAATGAAGAAGATGCTAGACTTCAGAGATGCCTTCATCAAATGAATCAGGCAAATGTCAAACCTGTATTGAGAAACCCGTATTACAGTATATTTGATTGATACCTAGAAAATTCCTTGAAATCCAAAACTCGTGCAAAGAGAGCACTGTCAGAGGTAGCTGGTTCAAATCACTTATTATCCATGATGACATGATGTTGGCTAAGATCTCACTCCCGGAACTGCTGAGCTCAAACAAGACGAAAGAAAGCCTTGCTGAGTATCTTACGTAGGCTCTTCTTGATGACTTTTCTCAATCAGAGATGAAGCTTGTTGTTGTTTACGACAACCAGGCTCGAGCAACTCTGCATCACTACGTATCTGACACAGTGAAATACCATGAACATGTGGAGGTGGACACACTAATACCACTCCACGTCCTTGACTCCATTGCAGAATGTACCGCATGTGACATCCATGTGTGGTCCCTGTACACAGATCTACTTCTTCCGTTGATGGACACTGATCACGAGACCATCTGGGAGCAATGACCAAGCTGACTTTCGTCACTGGCAAGGGAGCTAAGCATCGGTTGATTGATGTCCTTGTAAGGGATGCTGCTTTAGGTCAAGCAGAGTCAAGGGCTTGTTGGGTTCCATAATTTCACTGGTGCTGACTGGGGAGGCAAATTTGTGGGTATCTCAAAAAAGACATGGACTGATGCCTACCTTAAGCTGCCAGATGACGATCCAATTATCATGACCTTCAACCAGCTCAGTAGCACTCTTAATCTAAAAGAGCTCTTGGTCGATGGTGACAAGTATCCGGATATTGTTAGTGCCTTAGAGAGATTTGTATGCTCTGCATACAACACACGGGTGGTTGAACTAGCAGCGGTCAGATGAGATCTCTTCAGAGCTCGAAGCTTGGAAGGAGAAAAGTTGCCACCGCTAGAGCGACCCTGTTTCCTCACAATGAGTGTGCCGACTACATGTCTCGTCGCAATAAATCTCACACCTCACCAGTCCCAAATCTGCCTCAGCCAGAGGGAAATGGTTGGGAAGAACTGAGAGTAGGGGATAAGGACTTGCTAATGGACGCCCTTTGCTTAAGGCCACCTATCCCATTAGCTGTCCTCATTAAATGTAACTGTAAAAAGTGTTGTTCAAGGTGTTTATGTATCAAGAATAACTTAGTGTGTACCGAGGCTGTGTAAGTGTTTTGGAAAGCTATGCAATAACTCCTTTGAAAGATACAAGGTGTTTGAGGATGAGGATGCTAATGATTAAGCTCTTAACTGTATACTGCAATTTAAGGTAGCTTAGGTGTCGTTAGTTTTTTTTTATGATAATGCAATCTTGATTGAAACTGTAATAAAAGTCTTTGCAATCCGAAAATGTTTTCCCATGCTGTCAGTTTAACCTGAACCTTGTTCTTGATATTCAGTCTCAAAAAAAATTAATAAAATAATAAATAAATAAATAAATTAATTAATTAATAAACAATTAAATAAATAAATAAAAGATAAAAAGTAAAACAAAAAACTACAATTTTAGTGAAAGTGGCCACAAATTATCCATGGCCTAGGACCTTGGCCCGTAAAATGCAAAAACAACATTACTACTGAACTCAGTGACCCTCAAAACCCGTAAAAAATGGTATTACTCAATCATATACAGCACTTTTCCGAGTCGCCCTATTTGAGACTGACCCCGATTTGTGTTCTCTGGGTCTTAAAGGTCTCGAATCAAGTGCAAACTAAAAATGCGCAATCATTCCCCACGGGACATCATGACCGTCTCCACTAATAAACAAACACTTGATCGGCACCGAGGGACAAACATGCCATCCAGCGCTCTTCACATGAGATCTCTTTCCACGTCATCTCAGCCGAAGTATTTTCCCCAAGACGTCTGACTCCGGGTTAAGGATTAACGTTACGTAAATATCTCACTTTTACCAGATGGGCAATCCAGAAGGGAGGGGCGACTAAGGGAACATATACTTCAGCTTTTCATAACGCACGTATTACACTTTTACGACGAGAGCCATCTTGAGAGAGAAGCATAAACGGGAAAAGTAAATCATCTCGAGACAGGTTATGATCCGGCAAATGTTCATGATATTCTCCTGTAATCTGGGCCAAATGTACGATTTCATAGGGCAATCCATTTCTAATTATTTTTCGAAAAATGCAACAACATGGGACTATATCTCACGAGCTTTCCAGGCTTGTTGTAAAACATCACCGTATAACAAACGCGGTCAATGCCATTTATCTTACCCAAAATAAGGAGAAATGGAAAAACGTATAGGAAAACAGTTCTCTTGTATTGTCTTAACCTTTATGATAGCCATCCTGAACCAGCACAATTCTCCGGGACGTAAACAATACATGCAAAATATCTATCTCCAATAGGAATGAGCGGACTTGAACTCCATTTGTAGCTTACACACACACGCCCACAGAACCGCCAGTGCGTGAGTTCTACTTTCCTTCAAGAAATTCGTGTAGAGATTTTTGGCTCTGGCTTAGTCAGATTGGAGGAGCCTTTCTCACCCATGGCTTATCCAAAGCTCTACGCAGATTTCGGGAGGGAGAAGGAGGCGGCCAGGAGAGAAAAGCGAAGGATAGGGAGAGAGGAGGCGCCAAGACGGGAGCATCATTCAAGAGAATTCTCGGAGGAAGGTCAGATAGCAGAGAAATTTCCGCTGCATTTTGCATCACTGCTTTCTTCGCTGTATGTTTCGTTCTTTTCGGACGACATGAAAACAAGAATAACAGCAATTAAATGAAAATTTCGATTAGTGAATCGGACGACATGTATAACTTTTTTAGAAGAATAACAACAATTAAATAACACGGATTCGTATTTACGATGATCAAGCGATTATAATTATATTGTTTATATTGTTCTATCTACTCACAAGAACGGACGCAACGCAAAATAGCATATCATTTCTAATTTTACGGGAGGCATAAATTAACATTACGTTGAGTATATATCACACAATGAGCTTTCAATCAAAGCAAACATTAAACTAAGAGTCAAAATGAATAACTATGTGTTACTGTGTATGGATCTAACCGAAAACCAAAAATCTGGAAAAACGATAAATATATAAAAGGTGATTTGTATTCGATTAACCTACTGCATACTTTATATAAGAGAAAAATCGTTGTCTTCTCGATTACGATTTAAACGATAATTTTCTTTCTAAAATTTTTCGCAAATATCACTAATATAAAAAAAATTACTAATAATACAATAATATATTTACGATGATTTATTTAGCACTTCAGGTAACATCCTCTTGTTATCATTCCCACTTCATTTTTATTCCAAGTCAAAGTCCCTCTCTCTCTCTCTCTCTCTCTCTCTCTCTCTCTCTCTCTCTCTCTCTCTCATCCTGAAAAATCCTTCCTCCAGCCCATGCAGTCGATGGAATGTCATTTTCGCTGGGGATGAGAACATGTAGACTTGGACGCTCTGACCGTCTAAAAACTGCATTCGCGGGAAGCTGCCAAATGAAAGGAGATTCCGAAAATGCTGGGAGGGTTCATGTACTCGTTACACCCAAATGTCTTTGCACACACACACACACACACTGCAGAATACACATATGCACGCACAAATACCTGATAAATGAACAAGACACGTCTTTATGAAGACTGGTACATGAAAAAGAGAGATGATTTATGTAATCATTATACGGACTGCCTTTTTCGAAAATGCTACACGAAAAATTCCCACTGATATCTTAAAATGTAAGAAGCATTTGTCTAATAATGTTTATCTTTGAGTTATACATTTATAATTCTTTATATTTTATCAAACAATAAGGTGGACTCCGATTGCTAACAAACTTATCAAGCCAAAGTACGCAATTATACGTCTTAAATAGGGCATTTTCTTATATACACAACATTGCAGTCAACACTTGCACAGTGTGGAACTCATTTCCGTCCTGTGCGCTCCTGAAAACTTTAATCTGTCGTTTCAAGACAGGTTTGCGAAATGAAGACATTACTAAGAGGCTGTGCACGATTTGGGCAACAGTGTCCATCCATCTCGCCACACCGTTTTGACAACTGAAAAATACTAATAGATTTAAACTCACTTTTGTTATATTCAAGAGGGCCTGATAAGACATATCACTGTAACACAATTTTTGAAAAAGCCAATAACTTTTTTTAATGATTATGTAAACCGCCGTCATAAAAATTAAAACAGAAAACAGTAAGACTAAAATCCTTTTTTTTTTTTGGAGCACTAAGACACGATCAAAAGTTTTGCGAAATTCACAGTTTTGCGTAAAAAATCTAAAGAGGTCTTACGCATTACTGATGCAAAAATCTTGAAGCAGAATTAATGGCGTGCAAAATATTGCATAAAAATAGTAGCTTGTCTTGGACAACCCTTAAATACTAGGAGAGAGAATTTTTACGGCAAGTTCCGTAGGACAGGCAACCTAGAGCTCCCCTCTGACGCCAGCAAAATGGAGGAGGGAAAGAGGGCTGATGAAAAATAACTGGAACAAATGCCATGAAGAAACCTTTAAAGCTGCCTCTTGAAAGAGGGAAAAATACAGGAATCGGGAAAAAGGAAAGGACAGAGTGCTAAAGCTTGATAACAGATGGAAAGACAATCCTGGCATTGCTAACCTGCACAGTGAAGACAGTTTAAAAGAAAGACAATGTAATCATCTACTACAAAAAGAAATAACCTCAGTACCCCGAATGTTCCATTACCTGTCTACTCAAGGCAAGTAAGTTTTGACGTCACAATTATTTTCGTCAAAAACCCATCAAGAAACTTTCTATTCAATGAGGCAAAACTGTGTGTAACCATACAATATAATTATCTGCAAATATTAAGCATATCACCAGTACTACTGTTGCCACTACACTATCACCAATAGTAACAATAATAACGTCAATATATAATAATAAATAGTCATAAAAGTTACTGCTTCCAACAAAACTCCACAGGCGACTTTCGCATCATATCTATATGGTTCGAGAAGTGGCGTCTCATGTTTTCTATTATACAAAAACAACACCAGCAAGAGGCCATCCACTAATATGTCTGCGAAAGCAGGAGTAAAAGTTGGTGGCTCCATATTTCATCCTGTAGCATTTTAAAAGTAAAGAGTATCATATAAAAGTTATTTCGTGTAAGACCAGTTTAGTAGCAAAAGGTTTAAAAGAAACAATCGCATACTAAAACCCTCGTCATCTTGTATCGTTTTTCCAAGAATGTTGTTTATCATCATAAAACGTAGCTGATGGCAGTAATATGATATAATATCATTAGCTACAATAGACCATAATTTCTACTTCGTT
>NC_089743.1:16481197-16496197 GCF_040412425.1 Macrobrachium rosenbergii | reverse complement strand
GAAATTTATATGTGGTAACATGCTAAAATGTAGAAGCAGATGAAAAGTAGGAACAAATTCATTCAAATACAGAGAAAATAGGCAACGACGTGAAAGAAGTAATTATAAATATCACTGCACTAAACCAAAAACATAAACCAAAGTGGTAAGACAAAATACTGTACTGCTGATAAATGCAATGGATCAAAACGGTAGGAAAATATCCGAGAGAGAGAGAGAGAGAGAGAGAGAGAGAGAGAGAGAGAGAGAGAGAGAGAGAGAGAGAGAGAGAGCTACCAATGTATTGGTAAATAAGACTGAGAAAAAATCCAATATATCACGCTGATGGACGCACCAGGAGGGGAAGGATATAATCAAAGCGGAGAAAATGTATGATAACACAAAACACTGGAAAATGAAAATAGATTGAGAGAAATAAAAATAGACACATTTAAAAGAGAATCGATATTACGCAAAGACAAGAATATCCATTACGAAAATAAGCCAACAGGAAAGGGCTGTTCACAAGAAGACGAAGCAAGACTGAACCAAGAATTGAAATGTTCAGCAATAAATGAGGGAAAAACTCAAACTACCAATATCAGAGGGAAATATATGAAAACAGAAATAACATATGAGAACAGAGGGAAAAAACGGTTTTGAGTAAAGAGAGAAAAGAGAAAAAGCAAGAACTAATGATAAGAGCAATTACGAGGAAGAGGCCACGACGCCAGAGGGGTGCAAAGATGGACGGGCTCTCCCGGGGCTCAGGCGGGATGAGACAATGAGGGGCTTGTCTTATTCCCCAAATTAAGAGGAAGGGAACGTTGCTAAAAATAATGGATTTCTAGATGAACTTCGGCTCTGAAAATCTTACAGCAATAGGGAGGATAGGGAAAATAAGTACTATAGTGGTTATTGTTAAACTGTAGATACGCAACAGAAGCATACACATAGACAAAGCGTTAGATAGAACAAACTATATATATATATATATATATATATATATATATATATATATATATATATATATATATATAAATATATATATATATATATATATATATATATATATATATATATATATATATATATATATATATACATATATATAGATAGATATATATATATATATATATATATATATATATATATATATATATATATATATATATATATATATATAGGAGAGGAGAGGCCGAGAGTTCATAACCATTTAAATCTTTATGAATCTCAACCGCCCAATTTTGTTGATATGTCACAAAAAACTTCTCCAGATCAAGACACTTCCCTTCTCTACCACCAGAATTACACAAAAAAACAGGCTAAAATAAAAGAAAAAAATAACTTGTACAAATCACAACTTTCACCAAACGTTAAATATTCAGATCCTCAAAATAGCCCACTAACACAAAATAAAGGAAGCTGATTCGTTTACTCACACGTTTACGTAATCAAAGTCCTAGCTCTCTCTCTCTCTCTCTCTCTCTCTCTCTCTCTCTCTCTCTCTCTCTCTCTCTCTCTCTCTCTCTCTTCCTTTTCATGCATTAATCATCCTTTCCCTTTCTCTACGATGATTAAACTTTGAGATGCAAATTAGGCGGCAATTATCCAAAAATCAAATTAATTTGATTCTATTTACAGGTAATGAGGGGGGCAAATTTAGGTGTCTTACGGTGGGCTGAACGAGAAGGTAGTACTTATGAGCCAATTAAAAAATGCTCTTCAGAGAGAGAGAGAGAGAGAGAGAGAGAGAGAGAGAGAGAGATTAGTGAACAGAATCATGCAATGAGAAATGTCTGTAATTACGCTTATGTATGAAATAACAAACTTCACATAATAAATACTAAATAAATTAATAAATATTACCAAATACATAATAAAATTCTGCAGATCATTAAAAGTTTGAAGAAGACCAATTAAATTACCGTTCCCGAATGGGGTCCAGCACTTGTGGCGGCGGGGAAATTCGGAGTAATCCTTAAGTTTATTAAGGAATGGTCCAACTTCCCACTAACAAATGAGGCTACTAAACGTAACTCTACGAAATCCTGACACTTAATTTCACCCTCTAAGGGGAAACTCTACGGGTCCCAGACACCTCATTTCCCTATTCACTGAACTTGCGGTCGGGCACCACTGGCAAAGGCTCCCGTCCCTGCAAAATCCTTCCAGGAACCTGCTCAAGCGTAATGTGTCCGCTTCCTGGACTTTGTGAAATAAAAGCATGCGAAGATTGTCCACTAAACAGTCATACCAGTTCAATAGTCGTTGGATCGAATAGACTAGAGCATTTGGAAAACCACTAACACGAACGTAATACCGGAAGAAGCAACCTCATATAAAATCCGCAAATGAACATAAATGTTTCTGTGGAATCGCATAATATATATGAGTATTATACATACTTATGCTAGACAATTCACATTTCATCGTGATGTGACACCGCGAGAATTACTGCTGTTCAAATCAAGATCGATCCTGAGAAGAAAGGCGGTTAATCACAGACTACCTTTCCAAACGACGTTACTAATGCCTAGCACGCAAGTTGAATGACGGTAAATATAGAGGAAGGCACTGATTCACGACATACATACACATACACATAAGAGCCGAGGTTCGTTCCTGGCCTGCGGCGCACCAGCTCACCTATGGATGCCAGCGTCGGCGGAGGTTTAAATAAAACGGGGTTAGAATGGGGAGAGCAACCTTTCCTTTAGACTTGCTGAAAACCGGAAAGTTCTTACCTTTCTGTCGCCATTCCAGCTGAAGAGCAAAAGATGATGATGATGATGATGATGACTATATATATATATATATATATATATATATATATATATATATATATATATATATATATATATATATATATATATATATATAAATATTTGTATGTATGAATGTATTTGTGTGAGTGTCTGTAGCGCTATAACTCTCAAAATAATTTTGAATTCCAACACTTTTAAGGAAACAACGTAAGTACAACAGTTATATCGTGAATTTTCTATTCAAAATCAACTAACCTCATACCAACAGGAGTGTGAAAGGCCGACGGCCCCTCCACGTAATTTCCTATTTCTATTTTCATCCGCACACCTTTCAAGTTCCGAAGTCTTTTGATGATTTTATGAAGAGATGTGGATTGAAGGCCTCTTACTTTAATACGTCCCATCTTTAACATCTTTCGCGCAGATGGAATTCTCGTGAGCTCGCACCCCCATCCATTCCATTGCTTCCTTCCCCTCCTCCTTCGTAGTATTTTCCTTTACCAATTATCCCTCTTCCTATCTTTCCTTCCCCCACAAACTAGCTTCATCTTCCAATTCTCTTTTCCTCTTCTCGTCCTCTATGAATGTTTCTCTCTCGATCTCCTACGTCCTTCATTCTACTTTCATCAACAATTCTAACCTCCCCCTTTTCCTTATACGACGGGTATTTCCAAGTCTTCCTCCTCCTTATATTACGTAATTAAGCCTTTTCCACCCATCCCCTTCCTTTACATTGCTTTCCATTCTAACTTTATTTTTCCTCTCCCTCCTTCCACCTAACTCTTTATTTAGGTCATTTCACATTCTCAGTCAATATCATCATTTAGCTTTCTTCAGAGTTGATTATCAAGTTTACGCTGGACTTGTAAAGTTTCATTTTTTTCCTCTTAATTTCTCTGGTATCATCACCGCTCCAGCAAACTCTTTCAATTTTTTCAAATTCTGACAAAATTTTCTTTCCAACTGGAGCTCCTTCTTACTTCTCTTGAAACTCTTTTATCTCTCACCCTCTCTTGTTCCAAAGGCTTATTTTGATTTGCACACTTTTCATTTACCCTTTACGATAATGTTTTCCTAGTACTTATACATACATTTCATATGTATTAGAAATCAACAGCATTTAAAGTATCCTTCCTCTATTTCATAGCGACAGGGTTCAATTAAATGCACACAGGAAAGACTTCTTTCTCCTTGAAAATATCTGCATAGTCTACCTATTGAGATATATGACATAAAGAGTTCTTCTTATGCAAAGTTCCCCTCTTAATATGAACTTCTAGAAAACAGCCTAGAGATATTCGATTGTTATAATATGTCAATCTTAGATCTAGTATTAATATATAAATATAAGTATATGTGTATATATATGCATATATATATATATATATATATATATATATATGTAAAAATGCTAATATATGTTATATATATAATTATATATATATATATATATATATATATATATATATATATATATATATATATATATATATATATATATATTCTTACGTGTGGTTGCAATTTGCAATCTTACCTTGTTTGGGATGTTCTGACTGGGGACCACACATCGTAATACAAAAGGAAAGGGTTATTTAATTGAGATTTCAACAAGGGAAGGTCTCAGGAGAGAAATTCCGGGTCTGAATTAATTACATGTATTTACAGGAATCAGAAGAATAACTTTAGGGAGCTGTGTACGCTAGGCTCTTGGCACTTTCAGGTTAAAATTAACAATAGACAAAATTAAGAGTGCCACTCAGTTAATAATGAGACACAAATACATCATCTATAAAGCTTGATTGATGGACATAGGGCCACAGGAGGATGCAGATGTTCTAGAGTTCGCACAACCCTTCTGTAACGTATGGGGAAGGAACACGACCACTGGTTGTACCACAACAAAGTCTGATCATTACATGGAATGTTGAAGGCTCAAGGAGTAATGTTAAGACATGTTCAGTTAAATTACCAACAGAGGGGCGAAGGGAAAACGAGGTGAGATAAGCGTAATAGATAAATGACTGAACACTCTCCACTGCACAGTACCTTATTCCTTAAGCGAAGCTCCTTGGTTGTAGGGTAGAATGGCTCTCAGGGAAGAGTCTTTAAGGCTACTCCCCGATCTGGGTGTGATTTCCCTGGGTTTAATCATTAAGAGATGCCAACAAATGAGTACTTGTAGCTATATATAATATATATATATATATATATATATATATATATATATATATATATATATATATATATATATATATTTATATATATATATGTTTAAATGTATATATATAAATATATTAGTTTAAATGTATATATATAAATATAAATGAACAAAATCACGCGCTTACTTTTTGTGATTTCTTATGTGTGTGTATGTATGTGTATGTATATACATATATATATATATATATATATATATATATATATATATATATATATATATATATATATATATATATATATATATATATATATATACAAAATGTGTGTGTGTTTCTGTCTGTCTGTCTTTCTGCACAATACACATACTATAATAATAATAATAATAATAATAATCATAATAATAATAATATATACAGTATATAAATATATATATATATATATATGTGTGTAAATTGGGGTATGTGTGTGTATTTATATACTTCTAAAAATCCTTTTGATGCAAACTTGTCTAACATAAATGTTTTCATTCTTCACAAAATTTTAATAACATTCCAACTATGATATACCAGCTCACTAAATTTTCATCTTACTTACTACTTCATACAATAAATCTTTCTTGATGTATAAGCATTAAACATTTTGTCAATGCAGATTAAGCTATCAATACAATGAAATCTTTCAAAAACCTAATAGAAAAGACAACGAAATATCTACAGAATATAGACAATGGACAAGGCATTTAGTACTAACTATAAATGAAGATTAAAATTCAAGCTTTTCACACCTCCTCCAAGTGAGTTACAAATTTAAAACAAGCTTTAAAGAGCAATGAATGAAAAGACTAACCTTCTGCTTTCCCCCTTTTCATATCAATCCAATGAAACACTCTTTTCCTTTTCAATAATACTCATCTCCACAACTCCCCTTCATATCGCATTTCATTAACTCTCGCGTGTCAGACCCAAAGGATTTTTTGGTTTCATATCCGACGGAGTGATGGGCTAACACTGGCATGATAAATATTCAACTGGTATCGCTTTACGAGAGAGAGAGAGAGAGAGAGAGAGAGAGAGAGAGAGAGAGAGAGAGAGAGAGAGAGAGAGAGAGAGAGAGACTTAATAGTCATACCACGCACCTAAAGGCATGCAAACTTTAAATAGTATTTCACTAACACACTATTCACATCGTAACAATGACTACATTCAAGAGGGACAAATAAATCACATATAGAATGCGTGAAAAATAGGCGAATATTCTTACTATGAAAGTTCGAAGTCACGGCCAAGTTACCACAGAAAAAGAATAAGTCCAGACAACTGGAGTTCAAACATGATGTCCAAAAAGGAAGTCACAAACAAACAGAGCAAAAAAGGAACGTGGGAGTTAGAAGGTCGGGGGACGGTTGGAGAGAGGGAGAGGGAGAACGATAAATGGAGGAAAAGATGGGATAGCGTTCCTTATCGCAAGAAGAGGAGGAGGAGGAGGAAGAAGAGGAGGAGTTGGAGTACAGGAGTCAATATTGGTCATGATGAGGGAACGAAGTCCTACGGGTATTAGGGAGGGGTGGGAAAGGAATGGTGAGGGAGTGATGAAGGACACGAAAAGGATGTGAAAGAAAGACTAAAGCAAGGACGTAGAGTCGTAGACGGAGTATAATCACGGATTATAACTTTCGCACACTATAACACACACACACACACACACAGTACAAGTCGCAATGTGAGATCCTTCTGCGCATCTGTCTTGGAATATATATATATATATATATATATATATATATATATATATATATATATATATATATATATATATATATATATATATATATATATATATATACATATATATATGTATATAGTTTTTTTACATAACAATTGTAAATTTTCAACGTAAAATTTCTCCCTGATTTAACATTTTTCTAAATGTTCTGTTGTGTTCAATCTTCAGATATTGGTAAAAGTGATATAGATGGGGTCTTGTAGTAAAGTCCATGTAATTTTCTGATAGCAGTGTTGTTACCGCAACAATTTATAACTTCTACAAAGCGAGAGAGGGAACACAATGGTTAACAAAGCTTTTCATTGTGCAAAGCGAGCGGAGAGGAAAATCCATACCGTAACAGGCAGGCTTAGGAAACCAATTTAAAGATTTTCCTTATCACAATGTGATTAAACGGTTTATCAGGAGTTATTTCTGAAAAATAATAATAATAATAATAATAATAATAATAATAATAATAATAATAATAATAATAATAATAATGGGAAATTTTAAAGAATTCTTATTACGAAAATACAGTTGCAAATTGACTTGTGAACAGAAGAAAACATGCATGTAAATGTACACATACACACACAAATATATATATATATATATATATATATATATATATATATATATATATATATATATATATATATATATATATATATATAGAGAGAGAGAGAGAGAGAGAGAGAGAGAGAGAGAGAGAGAGAGAGAGAGAGAGAGAGAGAGAGAGAGAGAGAATAATTTTACATTATAAAAACTGACTAACTACAATACCAGCATGCTATTTTCTAAAGAAAGTGTGAAGAATTTATGAGGAAATCCCTTACCCAAGGGACATATCAAGAACAAAATATCGGAAACCTCCAATCGCAGAGGGGATCCAAATTAACTGCAATTCTATCCTGGGTTAAAGAGAAGCCGAATCTCGAACCAGAGCTCACCATGACCACCTTTCATCCTGGGAAATTCCTCAGGGATTTACACTCGGGGCTGCTTAACACGAGATAATGTTCCCCAATCTCTCTCTCTCTCTCTCTCTCTCTCTCTCTCTCTCTCTCTCTCTCTCTCTTAATCATGTTCTTACACGGAGAGTATCTTTCACAAATGCATCTCTCTTGACATCTCCCCTCCCCCTTTGAACTATAATGCAATATCTATGCACGAAACGGTCGTCTGTCCTTTCTCTGTCTCTCTCGTCTCTCCTTATTTTCTTTGTTTACACACACACACACACACACACACACACACACACACACACACATATATATATATATATATATATATATATATATATATATATATACTGCATATCATTTCCAGAAACTAAATCTCGCGAATAAACCCTCATTCCCTTTCTGCATGAAAAAGTTTGGACTCACAATATTCGACTTCCCTAAGGAATGCATCTTCACTGCAGGGGAAAAAGTACCTGTCACATTACTAAGAATACTTGGGATTCACAATATAAATCTTTACAAAAGAAGGAAAAACCAACAACAGAAACTAAATTTACGTTACTGCAGTCGTTTTAGTTTCTCTCTCGCTCTCTCTCAATCATATACATACATGTATACATACATGTATACATACATATATACATAATCACATACAAATATATATATATATATATATATATATATATATATATATATATACATACATATATATAATATATAGATATATACAGAAATATATGTATATATAAATATACAGATATATATAGACATACATATATATATATATATATATATACACATACATACATACATAATTATATATATATATATATATATATATATATATATATATATATATATATATATGAATACATACACACACACATATATATATATATACTGTATATGTATATTCCTATCTATCTACATGTATATATATATATGTGTGTGTGTAAATTTATTTACATAAAAAGAGTGATAGAAGTATTAAATGTCAATCTGCTGTATTATATTATAAGTCTATAAGTCTCTGTAAATATACGCTTAAAAGTTGCTTTAACTCACAATCGATTATCTTGCAAATTCTACCTGCTTTAATTTTCGCCCGACCTCATACCTAAACGCGAGAGAAAAAGAGCAAAAAGAAAAAAAAAAAAACCGGGGAGAGTGAGGGCGCAACAAGACATAACACTGCAACGGTGCACAGAATGAGAAAAATTCACTTAATTTCGAGAACTGAGCAGAGAAGAGCGCTAATAAGAAAGAACTGAAATTCGGACTAATTACTAAGATGAAGAAGTGGGCGATGAATATCCTGAAGCAAGGAAAGGAAAGAGACTTCTATAATGGAAGCAAAGAAACGAAAGAATAACACCACTAAGCTAAAATATACTAATCAGATGGAAAGTGCATACATACACCGGCACACTCACAAACACACACACAAAATATATACACACACACACACACATACATACATATATATATATATATGGTATGTGTGTAAACCTTCATACGAATTTAACTTACGAATACGTAAAATACCGAATTAATTTAATAGACAAACAAAACCCAAAACACGAACTGCGAAGACAATCGAAGAACCAAATACCCTAAAAAGAATTCTAAGAAGTGTCGACAAATTATTAAAGTTATACCAAACTTAGAAAGTCAGAAGCGAAAACTTTAAGATCTAAAGGCGAAAAACTGTAAAAGAAATTAGCCAGTGTGTTTAAGGGTCCTTCAGTGTTGAGGAGGTTCTCCGAGGGAGTGTCTCTTCTCCTCTTGAAAATTCAGGAGAAGGCGGAGATGAGAAGGAAGGGGAGGATGAGGGGGAAGGGGAGGGGGGAGGTTAGGTAGTACCCTTGAGAAAGAAGGGAGTGGCCCGTTAAATATGAAGAAGAGGAAAGGGCCAATGTGGGGCACATCTGCAAAGAAGCGTTAACACCCTGAAAGTTGGGTCCTTGCGTTGGAAAAGTGGATCATGAGGCTGGGAATGGGTATGAGGTTGGGAATGGGGTAACAGCCCCTCTAGAAGACGGATGCTGACTTTTCGAAAGACGAATTTAGTAGCCCTTTACTAAATGAAAGCGAAAAGAGGGCAGATTTATTTTAGTACTCTATCCTTCAAAAACATGGGACGCAGCGCTTCTGTATATGAAACTGGATGCAGCTATCTTTCTCAATACGAAAATGGGGTAAATGGGGTTGCACTTCTTTTCTATATGATATATGGTTCAATCACGTTGGGTGCAGCCCCTCTATATTTAACGAAGTGCAACCCCTTTATGAGAACAGTGGAAAAGCGTACCGTTTTTCGCCATCGGAATTAAGCAACCATCTCCTTAAAGGATATTGGTGCGGTCCTCTCTATTATGAAAGAGTTAAAATATACCATTATTTGACAAGGAAAGGGATGCACTGACTTCTTTAAGCGAGCTGTGTCCGGAGACCTGATTTGTACTAGCATTATGGGAGCATTGGCTTCTGGGAATCATGGCCGTTTAGGGAACGAGTGCGAGGCGACCACAGCATCCTTCCAAACACAATGATCATGAAATGGGGCCAGAAGATGCTGGCGCAGGTTTCGCGAAGGAGCGGTGACTTGGGGAAGGATGCTGGGAGTGACGTCTTTCCGAGCAGAGATGTCACTAGCCCACAAAAAGGAAAAAGAAAGAATGAAAATTCCAAATGGATTCATTTTCCAGACCTCATCTCCGGAAATTAATCCCAATCTGGTTTCATTTGCGCAAATGACTTCGCATTTTCACTTCGTCTGAGTACGGAATAACGGCAACTCGATGAATTTGCCAAAATTCTTCATGGCAATGAGTTTTAAAGAAGAACCGAGGAAGGTCAGCGTTACTTAATTCAATGCTGGCTATTACGAAGAAAAAAAAATGTGAACAATGGGTATTCTCCTTGGGCGAAGGCCGACTTTATACCAAAAAATGAATGAATATTAAGCTCTAGAAACATAATGGTCGTAAACACGTCCAAATTAAAAGGATGAAAGATGAACCACCTCCCGAGATCAAAACATTCATCTAATGCACGACTCTCCAAAGCCTGAAACGCACTGATATGAATACCAAGAGGCAACGGCACACGATCAGGAAATTCCCTGGGGCAATTACCGAAATATCATCCACATAAAGAGGCAAGAAGACCGACCTTACGACGGATATGATGCTTGGAATAATAAACAACAACCCAATCATCAGGTGGCGCGGGAGGCTCGAACTCCGTCAGGGAGAACTGTTCGATAAGTTCCTTAGGTTGATGTATGAATTGTGAAGCAAAAAGAAGCACAAGAGAAGTCTAAGGAGGACGTTCTCGTTCTTACAAGCAAAGCTGCCAGTTTCAGTTCAAAAGGATATATGATTACAGTATTATCAAACAATATCAATAACTAATAAGCAAAATTGATGTAACTATAATAAAATCTTACAGTAGCAGTTTCTACTTATACCTTCAAAACTTCATCTTTGAAGATACGAACTTGAAATGATTCCATACCCTTATAAATGACAAATCTGCAGTTACTTAATATGAAATAATGTGAAATAAAGGCTGCCATATATATATATATATATATATATATATATATATATATATATATATATATATATATATATGTGTGTGTGTGTGTGTAAATGCACCATATATATATATAGTACATATATATATATATATATATATATATATATATATATATATATATATATATATATATATATATATATATATATATATGTGTGTGTACCATATACATGTGTGTCTACCTTTACCTGGAATATTTTCACACTCAGTCCAGCTGATCACATTGCCGCTTAGTTTTGACTTTCGTGTATATTAGCTAAGCACTTCAAAATATAAATGTATTTAAAAAACGGGTACAGTTTAAAAAAGCTACGAGATTTAACAATTTTCATTTTGGTCCGCTTGGATACACTTGGAATATAGTATTGCTATTTTAGTGTTATTATTTAGAGTATGTCTTTCAAAAATAAAATGAAACTAAAATAAGAAGTGTTTACCACCCTACTGCCCCTACTGTGATCGTTTGATTAGCAGTTCAGATAAAGTCCTTCACACTTATATATGCACATATAAAAACATACAGAAGGAGAAATCGTTTTGAGGCAAGTTTTGCTGTTCCCATTAATGACGAATTATAATATCGACCCTCTGTTGCCACAATACTGGTAAGACACTACGTTCAAACTCCTGTTACTCACCAGACCAGAACGAAAAGGGACCTGTGAATAATTTACATACTTAAACATACACACAATTGTGGTACCGTGCTCTGCTAACGATTAGTGGGATCAGCATCCACATACACACACAATTGTGGTACCGTGCTCTGCTAACGATTAGTGGGATCAGCATCCACACACACACACAATTGTGGTATATATAACGATTATGGGATCAAATATATATATATATTATGGTATATATATAACGATTGGTGGGATCGCGTTCATTATATATAGTGTCTACACGATATATATATATATACAAATATCCGTTATAGGAATATATACCATATAGGTTATATATATATGTTGGCATAATTTTTAGAGAGAAAGAGTTATCAAGAGAGAGAAGATGAGAGAGATTGTTGAACCAACTCTCCTTTATAAGAGTATATTGAGAAGTTGAATATTAACAGAAGAATATTCTGGATTTTTATTCATTTTTAAAAACTCATAACTCAGAAAACTTGAATCATACATCAAAAGTGTATATACATATTCCCGACACTTTTGCCATCCTATGATTCTCCAGATTTCTTACCTTATGAGTTTTTATTCTACAAATGCTATGTAAACAATACAGCTTCCACGTTCTTTCATTAATATTCAACATTCACAATATACTGATTTAAAGGAGAGTTTTGGTAGATAAATGAGGCAACAATCCCTTACCTTAATTCCGCAAAAAATCTCAATCTTGCCTTGGGGACATTGATTACAAACAACAAATTTCCTCTTAAAAAAAAAGGTGGGTGATTAGATAAACTCTGGGGTTTAACCTTCATTATATTTACAACTGGCACAACAGAAGAATAGTAGCGTAAACAAGGTTTTGAGGCGAGACAAATCAGAATTTCCTGGAGGAGTATATTGGATTGTCCGCTTCAAAAGTTGTTGATAACGAAGACCAGTTGCAAACCAGGTTTCAAGGAAGGTACTGAATGTTGCTTTTTTTTGAAAAGTTATCAATATAAGTCAAGATTGAATTGGATGACGGGATTGTTGAACCAACTCTCCTTTATATCAGTATATTGTGAATGTTGAATATTAATAAAAGAACGTAGAAGCTGTATTGTTTACATAGCATTTGTAGAATAAGAACTCATAAGGTAAGAAATATGGAGAATTATAGGATGGCAATAGTGTCAGGAATATGTCATAGGATCATCCAAGTTTTTCTGAGTTTAGAGAATAAAATCCAGAAAGTTCTCTCTCTCTCTCTCTCTCTCTCTCTCTCTCTCCTCTCTCTCTCTCTCTCTCTCTCTCTCTATATATATATATATATATATATATATATATATATATATATATATATATATACATATATTGTTGTAATTTTAAAGCTGGGGTTTTGGTAGATAAATGGGGCATACTAGGATGATAGGCAACTTACCTTAATTCCCGCAAAAAAATCTGGACTCTGGCCTTGGGGACAGCTGAAATTACAAACAACAAAATACGCATGAAGGTGCTACTTCAAAAGGTGGGTGATTAGGTGAACTCTGGGGTTCAACTTAATTCATTATATTTACAAAAGAAAACACATCAGAAGAATGGTAGCGTAATTCTGGGGTAATGAGGCGAGAACAAATGATGGGGAATTTCCTGGAGGGAGTTTATTGGGTTGTCCACTTCAAAAGTTGTTGATAACGTTGTTGATAACAAAGTAGCGAGGGGCCACTACGCACACAGGTGATACACAGATCCACAGTGAAAACTCCTGATCTGTAATCAAAACACTTACAGTTACTCAACCGAAACTAGCACTGTAATGAAGGAATCGAGGAATTGCATAGAAGATGCCTAAACTGAACTTGATTCCAGTGGCTCAAACATCATACGATTACGTTACACTTCTCATAAATGCTTTGCAAATTAAACAGCACAAAATATAAAGCAATACAGGTCTCACTGTAATTATATTGCACTATGAAAAGAAAGGAACACAGTTGGAGAAGAGTAGGGAATGTGGTTGACGAAAAACTTTAAAACCTGGTACTCTACCTTTCTTCAGGAGCTCAAGTTCTCTTCTTATGAGGGCCAGCGAGGGGGAGGGCAAGCAAATTAATTCACATCAAAAGTTACTTTAGATACTGCTCGCCACGTGGCAAACATAGGCAGTTAAATGGAGCAAGGGACGGAGCACTGTCCTCCGTGTCCGTGCCTGCATTTCTGAGGGCAAGCTCCTCTCTCCAGGGCCCTTTATAGCTTCGGAAGTTACGGCTTTCTTTTCCTAGACGGCGTTGTGATCACTCTGCCCACGTGGAACTGCAGGCAGCATGGTTCCGATTTCAAAATGGCAGAACGCACGTGGTCAGCCCTCTAGCTGACCTGCCTTGGGCAACGATTAGCTCTGGTCGGGTTCGCACCTGGAATTCAAGGGATTTCTGACAGCACTTTGGACAAGAAAGGGATTAACGGGGTTTTCCCCCTAAAACGACAGTGGTGAGAGGTTTCAGAGGCGAATTTGCTCACAGTGAATCACACTAAATTTACCTTATTGAATTACTTAGTCCTTTTACTTTAAATTATTGCGGGAAAGGTGGTGTAGGAGGAAATATTCTTAATAAAACACACACATATATAGTATATATATATATATATATATATATATATATATATATATATATATATATATATATACATTATATATATATATATATATATATATATATATATATATATATATATATTATATATATATAAATATATATATATATATATATATATATATATATATATATATATATATATATATATATATATATATATATATATATACTCAGGCAAGTTAGGGCATCTGGAACGCTGGAGATTTAGAAGGAAAAGGATGGAAAATAGCCATCGTAGCATCTTAAGTTTACTGGCAAAATTTTCGAGACTTTAAGTCTCATCATCAGGGCTGTAAAATATACAAAATTTACAAATTAAAAACAGACTCAGTAAAATGATGATTTCCGTATCGTGGCCCAAGCACCCAATGACTATTCTCTCTCTATTTTGGAATTTCTAACAATTAAGCAGCTTGTGCCCTCATTAAATAGTCAGGCCTCCTCCACTGCTTTGTTTATAGCATAGCTGACGTCCGGCCTTCCAAGAAGA
>NC_089743.1:16456197-16476197 GCF_040412425.1 Macrobrachium rosenbergii | reverse complement strand
TCTCGGGATTCATGGTGCAGACGGGTAATTTGTTTATAGAAAGTAAACGTTTTGATGATAAAAGTCAAGTGCGTTAGGATATGTAATGTTAGAGGGACTGGCTTGGTGTAGAACTCGGTCTAAAAAAAAAAAAATAAAATAAAACAAAAAAAAAAAAATAAAAAAGTGAAGTAAGACAAAAAATACATAGGGGATGAAGAGGAATGAGAAGTAAGACAAAGGACAGGGGATGCATGTGTGAAGTAGTGGGTTTAGGAAAGGAGTCGTGCATGGAGAGGGGATTTGCTGATGTTTGTAGATGACACAGTGCTGACTTGGGATAATGAAGGGACTACAAAAAATGGTAAAATATACATGGCAGGGTTTTGGTGATAAATGGAAACGAAGAAGATGCAGCAATAGGGATGCATATGAACGGGAGAAGAATATATAAATATATATACATATATATATATATATATATATATATATATATATATATATATATATATATATATGTGTGTGTGTGTTTGTGTGTGTGTGTGTGTGTGAGTAAATGGAATGAATGATGGAAGGATAAAACATAAAAAATAACGACGAAACAAGCAGGGTATCAAGGTGCATGCCAATGATTTGAAGATGAGCAGTATGAAAGTAGGAAGAGATTTTTTAGTCAACATTTTTTCCCAATGAGAGTAAAGTGTGAATGTCTGATGAAATTCAAACAAAAAGCTTCACACAACTGAGATGAACAGTCTCCGTAATACTTGTGGTGTGGGGAAAATAGGAATGGTATCATCTAAGAAGATACGTTTTGGTAAAAAGGCTAGCGCCGTTGATAAGGTGGACGAGTCTTTTGAGGCGGAGGATGATCTATTATTGGAAGGATATTATTTGCTTGCTGAAGGAATAATGTAGCAGTCACTATTCTCCACATTTACTCTAGAGCCCCCCCTTTAATGAAAATGCCGTTCCGTTGAGAAATACATACATACTGTATATGTATACGTATATATATATATATATGTATATATATATATATATATATATATATATGTTGACGTAATTATGTTTAGGTATCCTCTGTGCTTCGGAATTCGTGAAGACACAGTATGTATGTATGTATATATATATACACGTATATATTACACAAACACATACAGCGCCTATTCTTGTGTGTCTGTATGTCTTCACGAATTCCGAAGCACTGAGGACACATAAACATAATTACGTCAACTTAAGAAGATTCTGAAAAACGCTGCAAACTTGTCTGGAAAGAAAAGTTGAAAGGGTTGGAGCAATCACGAAATGTTTCGAATGCTGGAGTAGGGTGATTGGGAGGGCGGGTAGGGAGAGTTACCAAACGTCAATTCTAGTTACACAATGTGTTTCTTAAAGTAAAAATTCGAGTTGACCTTTCACACTGGGCCCCTGCATTTTCCCCACCCGTCTGCCACATACTATGGCAGCAGCGGACTTGTGGCAGGCAAACTTTTGGCTCGTTAGCCCGGGGAGTACTAGCAAAGTTGGGGCATGCGACCAGGCAGCTACATTAACACAAAGAGTAGTTACGGAAGTAGCAATATAAGAGCAAGTTGCACTGTTACAAAGAGCATAAAGGTGAGCATATTTACATAAGGCTGCAAGAAGAACAGGTAAGAAGCTAACAGAGCAACAGCAGAAGCGGTACCAACAGTCAATTTCCTAAACTTTACAAGCTATGACTTCGCCTTTGACAGCGAAAGGCAAACATTCGAATAAACTCTTTATTCTCTGAAAGTATTCAATTACGGAATTGCAGTCCAGAATTTTTTTGAAACACCTTCACCTTTCAAGAACAACAGGATTTAAAGGCAAAGTTTCCATTGCATTTTATGTCAAAGAATTTACTTCTTGCGCAGCAGAGTGAATTTTGGAATGTATATATACATATATACTATATACTATATATAAAATATATATAATACATATATATATATATATATATATATTTATATATATATATATATACATATACACACACACATATACATATATATATATATATAATATATATATATATATATGATATACACACTCATACACACAAACAATATATATATATATATATATATATATATATATATATATATATATATATATATATATATATATATATATTTATATAATTTATATAGTTACACTATAAAAAAATAGCTTAGGAGCCAGGGTTTGACTCCCGGTAGAGCCGAAACAATTTGCGCACTTATTGTTAAATACTATTGTTCCTCTACATATAAACAGCTAATACTGTCCTGATAACTAAGTGATTGTGGTAGGGCATAATAGCCAGTTAGTCATAGCCAATTTAGATAAATGCATAGGGCTAGCAAAACTATTAAAATATTTTTCTTTTTTCTGAACTGGAAGGAGACACTACCGATACACGGAGAAGTCAAGTAACTGTAATTAATAAAACAGATTGATAAGTAAATAAACATAAATACATATATATATATATATATATATATATATATATATATATATATATATATATATTCACAAATATCATTTAATATCAAATTGCCTATACCCCGAGAACAACTTACACCCAAGAGGGATTATAATTAAATATGTGCTTCGTTGATGGCTCAGTGGTTGAAAGTCGCTGTACGTCATTGTTCCTAAACAGGCAGCGGTTCGAATCCCATAAATGACGAAGCACTTATCAATTACAATTCACCTTGGGTATACGTTATTCCCGAGGTATAGTGAATTGGATATTAAATGATATTTGGTTGCCTAATATTTGTTAATATAAAAATGTCATGTCGCATGTGACGAAAAATTATACACACACACACACACACATATATATATATATATATATATATATATATATATATATATATATATATATATATATATATATATATATATATACATATATAAATTATTATTATATCAGACCACAGAGTTAAAATCGGTTTACTCTGACTGGTTTCATCTATTCAGTCAGCTCCAGAAAACTCATGCCATAAAGAAAGTTTTACAATATCTATCTATATATATATATATATATATATATATATATATATATATATATATATATATATATATATATATGCTAGAATAAAAAAAAATTGTATCAAGTAAAATTAGTTTTGTCTTCTTTGTGACAATGCTTATCTACGGTAGGAATCACATATCCCTGTAATACTATGCAAATGTATTCTATGCCATAATTCATTATACTTTTTGAATAATTTATACAAAAGGGAACTATAACTGATAAGTGAATGTGGACCGGCCACGATTCAAACCTGGGCAGATGCATTATACTTTCCCCTCGGGTTAATTTATTGCCAAGGTATAGTGATTCTCATATCAAGTGATATTGTGGCTCAATATCTGTGAGTGTAAAAGTCACGTGCATATATGCATATATATATATATATATATATATATATATATATATATATATATATATATATATATATATATTATATATATATATATATAAAAGTATGATTGTATATATAATATATATATATATATATATATATATATATATATATATATATATATATATATATATATATATATATATTTATACAAAATGTAATTTGAAGTTACTGCCTCATTCAATCTTAAAATGCTGATTTAAGAAAGAACATATCATCAGCCACCTGAGATGCCTTCATAGAATATTCACCAGCCGTGCTTGAACCATTACTCCCCGCCCCCAACGCGCGTGGGCTCAAACACACAGATCACAATTATTTTCAAGCATTCTCACGATTCCTAGATATTCTGGCCCTTCCGTTCCAACGTACGATCGAGCCATTACACATTTTCTCGGTCTCCCTCAAGTTCCTCGTTATGCGAATCGGTAGAGTTATCGGCTAGCACTCGCTGGGCCCGTGTTCGGGTCTCCGACTTGCTAATGAAGAATTAGAGGAATTTATTTCTGGTGATAAAAATTCATTTCTCGCTATAATGTGGTTCGGATTCCACAATAAGCTGTAGGTCCCGTTGCTAGGTAACCAATTGGTTCTTAGCCACGTAAAATAAGTCTAATCCTTCGGGCCAGCCCTAGGAGAGCTGTTAATCAGCTCAGTGGTCTGGTTAAACTAAGGTATACTCGGTCTCCCTCTCATTCCCTCTCTATCTTCTCAACCAAATTTATTATATATATCAAACCTTTCTTTTCTATTTATGTGAACAACCTTAACAAAACGCTCATTCACCTTCTTACTTATTTATATAAATTTATTTTTTTACACTTCGTCATTAACCTTGCTTCACCAGTGAAAGAATCAAGATCGATTCCGAGAATAGGTAGGGGAAGGGATGATTTAGGCCAGTTCCACACACGCACACATATATGTATGTAAATAAACATAAATGTACCTGTGTATAATATATATATATATATATATATATATATATATATATATATATATATATATATATATATATATATAATAATATATATATATATAACACACACACAATGCACCACAACTTCTCAATCACACACGCGCTTTCACCACACAGACATCATAATACACACACTTGGATCTTAAGGCTTTTAGTGACAATGTATCCAAAAAAGCGCGAAGAATTCGAGAAGTTAAGGGGGCAGTGTGGCTATATACAATTACATATGCATCTGGTAAAAGTGACCAGTAGATTCTACACACACACACACACACACACACACATATATATATATATATATATATATATATGTATATATATGTGTGTGTGTGTGTTTCTCCTTTGTATCTATCTATATATATATATACTTGGGTTTATTCCTGAGGGCGTTTCCTGAAATGATCATTGTGCATTTCTTCTCCTTCGAAGCAAATTGGTTACCCAGACATGGAGCTAGCAACCTAGCACGGCAAGACTTGGGCACATCTACCTATCTATCTATCTATCTATCCATCTGTATATATATATACACTGTATATATATATATATATATGAATTTTTGCCATGAACAACGTGACTTTTTTATATTCGCAAGTGTTAAGTCACAAATTTCGTTCAATATCTAATTCACTATACATCGGGAATAGCTTATACCCAAGGGGTTATTCCTGAGGTATAGTGAATTCAATAAAGAACGATATTTGTGGATTAGTAATTGTGTGTGTGTATGTGTATATGTATATGTATATATATATATATATATATATATATATATATATATATATATATATATATATATATATATATATATATATATATATACAAACAACTGGTGTACACATAAAACAGTCTACCACCACCTTGTGGTAGGTGCAACCAGCAAAAGCGGGTTAGTGGTTCAGAGTTCAATTAACATGTGCTAGGTCCGTAGACTGCTCCCGGTCTCATGTCTAACAGCCCACAAAACTCTAAAATGGTAGAGCAAATTCTCTGGTCAAGAAAGAAGAGCGGGTGCCTTGCCACGTCATCTATAAAGACTTTCGATGGAATTGGAGGGCTGCATCCCATTGGCACCAACCTCTCCTTTATAAAGAGTGGTTTGCCTAAACTTGTCCAGGTTGAAAAGAATCTATAAATTGCAATGGAATTTCTCTAAAATAAGTACATTCAGCTTGATAAAACAGCATTGGATTCACAGTAAAAATTATTTTGTTTCATAAATATATATATATATATATATATATATATATATATATATATATATATATATATATATATATATATATATATAAAGCTGATAAAGGTAAAAGTCAGGAGCTTGTCAGTATTTTGAACTGCGTCGATAATGCCTTGATCTACCAAACACATGTTTAATATGATGTTTATATTTAACGATCTAAATGCGAAAGCGACATCCTTCACTGCTGTTAAATAACAACACAGGAATGGATGCAAGTGAATACATTGTTACTGATTTTAAATGATTTCTGTCCTTAATATTTTACTTCATAATTCTTGTGATCTTGAAAAATCACTGTTAAATGAATGTAAACTTGAGTGTTCCGAGGAAACCATTGGTATAAAAGCCAATAGATTTCTTATAAAATAATTTCGAAAATAGTGCAGACCGGAGGGTCAATTGGAAAACCACACACGGGAACCGAAATATTTTTCAGCACGGCTGCTATTGCTAAAGCTTAGTCACCCACAAACTGTGGGGTGTCATCCCCATGAAAAATGCACCATCTGTCATTTTTTCTATTGAATGGTTTCGAAAACGGCGATCTGATATACGTACAAACCAAACCCCGAATTAGGACACATGGTGTGTAAGGGATCAGTAGCCGTGTACATACGTCAAAAGCGAAGTCACTGGCGAGTTATGAGGCAAAACTAACATCCCTGTTTCTACAAAATTATGAAATAAATATCTTCTTCGTTTTAACGTGCTTTTTCCCATTTTTATATGCGGTACGATGCCTTCTTTTGAAGGGCTTTGATTTGGCTATAAATATGCGGATCCTAATTTTACAGATCTACTGAAAGCAATAATTTTACAATAACTCAATTGAAATTTTGGCCTCAAAGGCAACGACCTTACAGTACAAACTGTAAGTCCAACCACCGATAAGCGTTTATTTAGCCCAATTTGCCACTGGCTACGTGCAGCTGTTTAAAAGGAAAAGATGGATGCAACCAGCAAAACACACACACACACACACACATATATATATATATATATATATATATAGTGTGTGTGTGTGAGAGTTCTATCTATATATATATTTGGTTTACTGAGGGCGTTTCCTGAAATGATCATTGTGCATTTCTTCTCCTTCAAAAAAATTGGTTACCCAGACATGGAGCTAGCAACCTAGCACAGCAAGAGGCACATCTACCTATCTATCTATCTATCTATCTATCTATCCATCTGTATATATATATACACTGTATATATATATATATATAAATTTTGCCATGAACAACGTGACTTTTTTATATTCAAGTGGTCAATTTCGTTTCAATATCTAATTCACTATACAAGAAAGCTTATACCCAAGGGGTTATTCCTTGGTATAGTCATTCTAAAGAACGATATTTGTGGATTGGAATGTGTGTGTGTATGTGGTATATGTATATATATATATATATATATATATATATATATATATATATATATATACACAAACAACTGGTGTACACATAAAACAACCACCACCTTTTATAACCACAGCGGGTTAGTGGTTCAGAGTTCAATTAAATGTGCTAGGTCCGTAGAGGTCTCATGTCTAACAGCCCACAAAATCTAAAATGGTAGAGCAAATTCTCTGGTCAAGAAAAAAAGCGGGTGCCTTGCCACGTCATCTATAAAGACTTTCGATGGAATTGAAAACAACCTCTCCTTTATTGGTTTGCCTAAACTTGTCCAGTGAAAAAATCTATAAATTGCAATGGAATTTCTCTAAAATAAAATTCATGATAAAACAGCATTGGATTCACAGTAAAAATTATTTTGTTTCATAATATATATATATATATATATATATATATATATATATATATATATAAAGCTGATAAAGGTAAAAGTCAGGAGCTTGTCAATATTTTGAACTGCGTCGATAATGCCTTGATCTATCAAACACATGTTTAATATGATGTTTATATTTAACGATCTAAATGAAAACGACATCCTTCACTGCTGTTAAATAACAACACAGGAATGGATGCAAGTGAATACATTGTTACTGATTTTAAATGATTTCTGTCCTTAATATTTTATTTCATAATTCTTGTGATCTTGAAAAATCACTGTTAAATGAATGTAAACTTGAGTGTTCTGAGGAAACCATTGGTATAAAGCCAATAGATTTCTTATAAAATAATTTCGAAAATAGTGCAGACCGGAGGTCAATTGAAAACCACACGGGAACTGAAATATTTTTCAGCACGGCTGCTATTGCTAAAGCTTAGTCACCCACAAACTGTGGGGTGTCATCCCCATGAAAAAATGCACCATCTGTCATTTTTCTATTGAATGGTTTCGAAAACGGCGATCTGATATACGTACAAACCGCAAACCCCGAATTAGGACACATGGTGTGTAAGGGATCAGTAGCCGTGTACATACGTCAAAAGCGAAGTCACTGGCGAGTTATGAGGCAAAAACTAACATCCCTGTTTCTACAAAATTATGAAAGGCTGTAAATATCTTCTTCGTTTTAACGTGCTTTTTCCCATTTTTATATGCGGTAAGCACGATGCCTTCTTTTTGAAGGGCTTTGATTTGGCTATAAATATGCGGATCCTAATTTTACAGATTTACTGAAAGCAATAATTTTACAATAACTCAATTGAAATTTTGGCCTCAAAGGCAACGACCTTACAGTACAAACTGTAATGCACAGCACCTGCCAACCACCGATAAGCGTTTATTTAGCCCAATTTGCCACTGGCTACGTGCAGCTGTTTAAAAGGAAAAGATGGACACGCATGCGCGCGCGCGCGCACACACACACACACACACACACACACACACACACATATATATACACACACATATATATATATATATATATATATATATATATATATATGTATATATATGCTGAAAAAGTCACAAATGAGGAACTTGTCGATAGTTTGCTTTGTGTCGATAACATTAGCCTTACATTGTACTCACAAAAGCTAAATAAATATCAAATGATAAATCAAAGTTGCGACACAACACCGTGAAATCCAATACTTTAAATAATTAAGTAAAAAATACACCATAACTAATTTATAATTATCTACTCTAAACGTATAAATGAACCTGTAACGGAAAACTAGAAACGAAGCAAATAAACAAAATAAATGAAACAAAACCGAACCAAAAATTGAGCACACTTTCAAAAAAGGGAGTAAATTGATTTGGAATCGTGTAATCCTGGGTCAAAGCTGACCCATCGCTCACAACAGGAATCTAATGGCAGCCTGAAAAAGTCAGAATGTCAAATGCTCGTTTTCTCAATTCTGAAAACTTTTAGGGATAAGAACTCGAATAAACAGTAATGAAATAAGAAATATAATGCTGGAAATATTGATGGTAAAAATAAAAAAAACTGAAAATCCTCAGTGACCGAATTCATGGAAGGGGTTTTGCTTGATTAAAAATGGAAAAAGAGAGTAATCACAATTAAAAAAATATTACCGCTAACTTTTCTCATATCTATGGATATAGTTATATCAAAATACGTAGTCTAATGCTCTGAAACAACACACACACACACACACACACACACACATATATATACATATATGTATATGTATATACATATATATATGCATATATTATTTCTAGTTACCACAACAACGAGAATCTGGTATTTTTGCCGTACTACAAAACTGTATTTTACAGAACATTTCCCACAGATGTTTAATAGCAGACGTGTAAAGCAATAATTATACAAGTAACGTAATTTTTAATCAGACAATTCTTTATTAAAAACACATTTATTGCTGCAGGCAGGTGTATAGCATAAATTGCAGTGATTACTTATTTCAGTCACTTCCTGTGTATGACTTTCACAAAATATTTTTTTTTTTTACAAAAAGTAAACAATTCATATAACTGAATTTGCAAATAAAAAAGTTATTACTTAAGTGTGAAAATAAAAAGAAAAAAATTCCAAAGCAATTTCCAAGTATTAGCTCGTTTTGACTCCTCCGTTACAAAATGAAAATCGATGAGATTAAGGCGCGTATCCTTTTATTGCGGTAGAATAAGTTATACAAAATCATTATATGAAATATCTATGTAAAGAATTTAAGGCTCCACTTCCATCAAATATAACTACTATATTGATTCCAACGAAAAGGAAAATAAGTCAAAACATGGACAGTTCCTTCCAGAACGTAAAAGATAATTATTCAAGACTTGGCTGAGTTAGGTTAGACTTTACCGGGGAATGGTGTCTTAGGAAGGGCAATGCGTCCTAGACTTTGGTTAGGATGTAAAAGTGAGTGAAGTTATGTTGATAGGTTTTAGTTTCGCAAAATTTCTGGTCGCCTCTCATATAACAAGTATGCATTTTTTCCTTCAAGAGTAGTGTGAAATTTTATATATATATATTTATACATATAATATATATAATATATATATATATATATATATATATATATATAATATATATATATATATATATATATATATATATATATATAATGTGTGTGTGTGTGTATGTATACATATATATATACACACATACATATACAATAAATAAATACATAAATATTTACATATACATACATATATATATATATATATATATATATATATATATATATATATATATATTATATATATATATATATATATATATAGTATATATGTATATATACACATAAATAAATAAATAAATATTTACATATACATATACATATATATACAGTATATATATATATATATATATATATATATATATATATATATATATATATATATATATATATATATATATATAGCATATACGTGACGTATAACTGTATAATTTCACATTTACAAACACTAACCCTTTTAACTACACTATCGAAAGTTTGACAGGCAACAGTAAACTCTAGTAATACATCCAGTCTGCATAAAAGAGATGAAAATAAATACTGCCATAGAAGAGAGAAGAAGAAGCAACAATAAAAAAATTGAAAACTGCTCATTTCAAGCCAGATTCCAGAAAGCGAGTTGCAACACAACGCCTACATATCCTCTAAAAAGAAAAATTTGCATCAAGAAAAAAAAAAAATTGGACTCGGCACTTTTCTCTCCTTTCAACTTGATTTCATTGCCTCGTTTCCACGAGAATCTCTTCCACTTTTGTTTTTTTTCCTGTTTCCTTTCTGAGGAATTCTCTACTTTTGCCCAGCAATGTTAAGTTAATTTTGTTCAAAGGAACTGAGACTCGATTTGAAAATATGGAGATGATGTTTGAGAAGGAGTGAGATAAGAGACCACTAAACAAAAACATATAATATATACACATATGTATATATACAAATATACATATACATACATATACATATATATATATATATATATATATATATATATATATATATATATATATATATATATATATATATATATATATATATATATATATATATATATATATATATATATATATAATTAATGTATATAGAGGACATCCAATTAGATGTAGAGAGAGAGAGAGAGAGAGAGAGAGAGAGAGAGAGAGAGAGAGAGAGAGAGAGAGAGAGAGATTTTTCATCAGAGTAAAGATGAAAGTAACGTCCAAAGAGGTTACGGTAATATTTTATTTCGATACTGGTAATACTGTATTAACAACTGTATTAACGTACCTGGAAATAATAATAATAATAATAATAATAATAATAATAATAATAATAATAATAATAATAATAATAATAATAATAATAACAACGACAGTATGTTATATTCATCACTGAGGTACACGGACAGTTAAATAGGTTAAGTGCCCTTTTAAAAAAGAAAAGGTTAATTATGTAAATAGGCCCTGCTCAAAAACTACGTGCCTGCACATACTGCGTTGCAGATAACGAGGGACTTACACAAAATAAACAATAAAGACGCCTTTTATGCACTCCATAAGCAAAGAAGCTGAAAAAGGATTAGAGCGCCACATAGGAATATGCAAGGTGCAGAGCGTACAAAAAGTGCATAAGGTGAAGAGAATTTTGCAAAATACAGATTGACATAAGAGTACTTTATTTCACCTATAGGCATTAACTTGTGAAATAAAGAAGCTTTGAGAAAATCAAAGCACTATTCACTGCTACATCTCTTCTCTTAATAAACCTTTCACAGCCCACCAGAGATTTAAAACAGCAACTGACATAATTCACCTTTTTCCTGCATTAGAAAACTGTCTGTGAGATGCCTCGAAATTACATTTGTCCAGAAAGGCTTATTTCTTTAAGCAGAATCATTTTGATTCTTCCTACACGAATATTTTACCCATAAAATATATTCTTATATATTCCAGCGTCCAGTCAGATATACCTCAGTAACTCACAGCGTGTATAAAACTATTGTAATTGTCAAGTTCGAATAAACGCTAGTTTTCAAACAGCTTTTCATAAATTTTTCTTTTATAAGGAAGTAAAGTAATGAAAACTTTATAAATATACAGATTCGGCGAACTCACCTCTTAAAACCGATAAAGATTTTTTTCTTTTCACTCAAAATTATTCGTTTACTGCGTCAACAGCAGTTCCAACTCCGACGACTATTTTACACCTGAAATTGTTAGTAATATTATATATATATATATATATATATATATATATATATATATATATATATATATATATATATATATATATATATATATATATATATATATATATATATATATATATATATAATGTGTGTGTGTGTGTGTGTGTAAGTACACATACAAGCTCCATAATCATTAATGAATATTAATTTATTCCTTTCTTATCTTTCAGGTGAGTACTTGGATAACACTGTTCCCTCTGGCCAAGTGAGTAAAATGTAAGGTTTTGATTTTAATTCCAAGTATAAATAATACCAATACATGCAGGCACAAACGTACACGCATGCACACATCATATATATATATATATATATATATATATATATATATATATATATATATATATATATATATATATAATGTTATGGCTCTGTTTTTTACTCTTTGAGCACGATATATATGGAATAAGAAACGATTTGTTTCTTTAAAAAAAGGAAAAGAAGTAAATAATATGTATCTATCTATCTATGTATCTATATAATTATATATATATATATACTGTATACATATATATATATATATATATATATATATCGAATTTAAATAAATCAATTTAAATAAAAAAAATTTGGCATGTTTTATAACAGTTGAAATAGGCAATGAATCTTACAATCTTCTCCAAGAAAACATATAACAATTTCAACACCTTAAAAACTTTTAATTTTATACCACTCGAACAGTAATGATAAATTTTAATTTGGTGTTTTCAACCAAACTTAGATTGAAATAGTGAATTGTGGCGAATAAATGGGAGATCTGTATTCACGGGAGATCTATATGACAGTGGTTACAACACGAGTAATGAATTTTTCTCGAATATGTCAGCAGGTGTCAAACATCATGCCATTTAATTAAACTTTATGGGAACTCTTGTTCCCTTGCTATTTATTTTTCAATTTTTACAGCTGCAACTTCTACTTTCGCCACAAATTACGTAAGGCTACTGTCTGTGTATGTGTGTGCGCGTGTGTACACTAAGGTTTTATTTATTTAAAACGGAGCGTGTGTAGTGCTTGATTAGCCAAGTAACTGGAGAAAAATTTCGTTTGTCAACGTCATTCACCTTTGCTCTCGATCTAATACTCTCTGCTCATCGTCGAGTGGATTTCCTTTAGAAAGTAATTAATACCTTGAAGATTTCCTCAAGTAGTCTACATGAATGATAAAATAGAGATTTGGCTCACGTTGAAAAAATTACAAAGTTTACTCAAAGTTTACGTACTAACGAAATGAAATTGTTCGTAAAACCATGAAAAATTTTATGCAGGAATGAATGCATGTCCCAAGAATAACTATAAGTAGAATGGTCGAATTTTTTTTTTATTTTTTTTGTACTTGCATGTGCCTTGTGAAAATAACTCGCACATTTCTGTATATCCTTAACCTTGCGCGTTTGAGATGATGCGCTTTCTGTTGCCTGATCTCTGTTGGTAGTCTATTCTCTCTTTACGTATCATTTTATTTGCTGTCTACCTAATTGTATATGGATATATGAATCAATAATGATAATCGACTCCTGAATACATTCACAAGCCTCACAATACAGACTCTACAACATAGACTCTCCCTAAACTAACATCCCTACGACATTCAAAAGAAGTAAGGATTCTGATTCCCAGTAGAAGGAAAGTAAGGGCCTGTTTGATACCGATATAATGTAGGTCACCAATGAGAGAGAGAGAGAGAGAGAGAGAGAGAGAGAGAGAGAGAGAGAGAGAGAGAGAAACACCAGCCTTGCAGATCACAAGGGATGGCTATGTTGACAGTGTGGAAATGTTTTGTTTGCGATATATCGACAGGAGGTTAATGGCTAAAGGTGCTTTAACACAGCAAAAGCAACAATAGGAAACACCCTGTCAAAGAGAATGCTTTCCAAGGGCAGGGATCGATAGCTATTTCAGGATGAAAATAATTTAGGATTATAAAGTAATCGAAGGAAACATGTAACTTATGTCTGAACGATTCGTAGTGCACAGGTTAACTGCAGTTTAAATTATATAATAAAATGTACGTTAGCATTCAATAGTCTTTATATTGCCTACTTGTAAAATTAAACCTATAATAACTGAGCACTAACTAGAAATTGAAACATTAATGAAGCAGCTATATAACCCACAATAGTCGATCGCACTATTAATAGAATCTTTGATTTACCTTTAAATAATGCTTAAAGGTCACTAAAAGTAATATCTCTGAGATACCGCTAATTTTATCATGCATGAAATTTCATTAAGTTCAGAATCTTTTTGATATCTTTAATTCTTATAATTTTCGACTGTTCAAAACAAACAGAATCTTTGCGACACCTTTGAATTTTAAAATATTCATTCGTTCACTAGAAATAGAACCTTTGACATACCTCTAAATCTTATGATACTCTATGGTGCATTAGAAATAGAACCTTTAAGACCCTTGAATCTTACATTACTCGAGAGAGAGAGAGAGAGAGAGAGAGAGAGAGAGAGAGAGAGAGAGAGAGAGAGAGGAAATTTAACGACTTAAATCCTGAAATCCAGTGCAGGTTATATATGGAATTCCAAAAGGCCTGATATTCATTTAAAATGATACCAACGTAAATGCTGGTAGGGATCAACCCTGATTTACTTTTAATTTTCTGTCAGTGAATTTATGCTGGATAATGACAAAATAATTCAATTTGGGATTTGCCGTTTGATTTACCTAACAATCGATTTTAATGCTTAATTTCAATCCAATAAAAGCTATTCTTGGCTGGGAGGGAACTATTTATAATTCTATTTATGCATTTGAGTTTTAGCTGATTTGAATTATCATCTCTCTCTCTCTCTCTCTCTCTCTCTCTCTCTCAGTCCATTTGTCTGGCAGCGTCAATTATCCATTCCTCTCCAGATTAACTGTGAATATCTCTTTATCTGCCTGCCATTTATCAACGCCTGGTGACCGTCACGCATTCCTAAGTATTCCCATTCCAAAATAGTACGGTTGCCAAGGCCCAGCCTTCTAGCCTAATAGATATCATCCTCCCTCTTTAAGCTAATTCGTCTTTCCAAATCAATAGATAAACTGCTAGTGTAAGTGGGCTTGATAATGGTTTGGAGGCTTCTCGTTAATTAAGCTCTGAGAATGACTTCATGCTCATATGGGCATCTTGGCTACTGGGCGCTCAATCTGGTCGCATCGTGGAGGGAAAGACAATTATTAGGGAATACTCATGCTTTTGGTACGTTCTCGTTCAAATTATTTTGTGCCTATTTGCTAAGTTATTTATTTATTTATTTATTTTATTTACTTATTATTATTTGTTTTCAGCCAACGGTTACAAAACGGCAATTCAGCCAGTAACATATAATTTCTTTTACCCTAAAACAATTAAAAGTTTGTATCTACAATTACAATAACGCTCATGATGTATTTCTGACGTAATAAGGAATCCTGATCAGGAGGTTTCTCTAGTGATTTATCATCTGTTGCTTAATTTCATACAAATATTTCATAAAGTCTTTATTTTGTTGCATCATAATTCGACCGTTAAATTAATTCCTCTCCCTACAGAATTGATTTTTTTTTTTGCAATAATTCCAGATCAATTTTCTATTTCCAGGAATTTCTCTATTCCTCATTTTGCTGTCCCAGTATTCCGTTACAATTTTGTTCTTTGTAGACAATTTCTTATTCGTCAGGATTTCACAATCTGCTTCCTTTAAGCCATTAATTTTTTACCATTAATAGTTTGGTTTTCTTGTCCTATCGATAAATAAAGTAGTTCATTATATATATATATATATATATATATATATATATATATATATATATATATACATATATATATATATATATATTAATCATTTTCTATAAACACGGGGATGCATAGGGCCTCGATGAACTCACGCCACCACATTCTGTCCTGGGCTAACTCCTCAAGATCTCCCCAACACTCGTCTCCTGCTTCCCGCCTCATTGTCCTCAACCACGTCTCCTTTGGCCTACCTCTTCCTCTTCTATCAAGGGCAACCCACCCCGGTGTATCCCGTACTACTCCCTGTCTTCTATACAGATGGTCTAGCCACTTTCAGCGTGAGAACCTAACATACTCATCGACCGGCTGCACCCCTGTTACTTCTCTAATTCTGTTACTTGATATCCTATCCCTCCAATTAATTCCTAATATTCTTCTGAGACCCTTATTTTCAAATGCTAAGAATTTATTATCTGAAGTCACTGTACTGTACCATGTCTCATGCCCATAAATCAAAATACTCCTAACCATTACCGTATAAATTCTGATTCCATGCACAGAAAAACTGCTGTTATTCCAAATATTTTTAAGCATTCCCATTGCCTGATGGGCCTTTTTTAATCTTTCCATAAATTCTGTGCTTAGAGAAACATCCTTATCTAAACAAGTAACTAAATATTTACATTTATCCACTTGCTTTATAACCAAGCCTTCAATTAGACAATCCTGTGCATTTTCAATATTCATATCACAATGCCCTCTTAACTTTTTCGCACTTTTTGGACTCGTTCTGATGCTCTGGATGCGGGTTCGAATCTTGCTATAGACATCATGACTGCTTCATATTCTTGAACCTGGATATCAGCCTTTGTAGTGACAAGCGTATCTAATTATACACACACAGAGTACACACACACACACACACACACACATATATATATATATATATATATATATATATATATATATATATATATATATATATATATATAATCACACATTACCACAGGTGAAAAATAAGAGACGGGATGTAGGTCCTGACCGGTTTTGACTTTATTTCCAAATTTTTCACCTGTGGTAACGTGTGATAAATGAATCACGTACAAAAGTGATTATAATTATATATATATATATATATATATATATATATATATATATATATATATATATATATATATGTGTGTGTGTGTGTGTGTGTGTGTGTGTGTGTGTATTCATACACCTTTTGCCCTTTGGAGGGCTTTTTGCTTGAATGGTACAGCCTTTTAGTTTTCTCAGCATATTTTTTTTAGGGGTGAGGGGACTTAACCCAAGGCCTAACCCAAGACTTCAGATCATTGTACCCATTCACAGCTGGCGGGAAGATAACTCAGTCCCACTGGTTTTGAACCTACGGCGCCACTGACCCATCCCTGGGTCACAGTAACGGTAAGGACGTTTTTCAGTGGAATTTATTAGACTTGAGAGTGGTCTGATAACGGTGACAGCGTGGTGTTCAGTCGCCAGCAATACCACTCATTTATCACGATTCATTTACATACATACATAAAGATATGTATAATATATATATATATATATATATATATATATATATATATATATATATATATATATATATATATATATATATATATATATATATATTATAGGGTTTGAAAGTCAAGGGAAAAGCTGTGTGGCTGAACTTGTACCCAAGGAAATGATTATGATGAAATCGGTACAATGGCAACGCTCAAGGTGTATGGTATACAGACTAGGTTGTTGAGAATTTTGTATTGGAAGCGATGCAAGTTTTAGAATGTAAATGGAGGAGTAGCATTTTTGGTGTAAGAATGGGTCTGTTACGTCTCCATGACTGTTTATCTCTTTGAAAAGTAGTGTTGAATCGAGTGTAAAATGGTTGAATTTGTTAATGAAACATTATCGATTGGGGATAGTGAAGAGAACCTACAGAAAACAGAGTTTGAAGGTGGAAAAATGCGAGCAAAAAGTAGGTTATAAGGGTAAATGGAAACCAAAAACATGAAGCCCTACAAGTTAATATGAATAGAGGAGAAATGGTAGTGGACGATTTGTAAATGTATTTGAGAGAAAATAAGATATATGGCTGTAGGATAAGATACGAGGTGCGTCACTGAATAAGTGAAGTAAGGAGGGAGGCACGGCGGGTGCATGAGATTGAGAAGAGACTTGGACTGACTATGGAAGCCTTGGTGGGAATGGATGAAGAGACTTTTCTGTTGCAAGCTCTATATAATAGCAATGAGGTGTGAAAATTAAATTTCAATTAAATAAAAAAGGTTGAAGTTGTTCAAAAGTTAAGTATATCTTAGTTTAACCAGACCACTGAGCTGATCAACAGCTCACCTAGGGCTGGCCCAAAGGATTAGATTTATTTTACATGGCTAAGAACCAACTGGTTACCTAGCAACGGGACCTACAGCTTATTGTGGAATCCGAACCACATTATGACGAGAAATGAATTTCTATCACCAGAAATAAATTCCTCTAATTCTTCATTGGCCGGTCGGAGAGTCGAACGCTGGGCCAACAGCGTGCTAGCCGAGAGCTCTACCCACCTCTCCAATGAAGAACTGTTGTTCAGACGGGCAGTCAGCACAGTACCCGTGGTATAGGAAGAACTGAAAGACTAAGCAACTTAGTCCTATAGAAAGAGCAGAGGACGATGGGATGGTGGAGAGCGCATATCGGAATTTTTAGGAGCAAGGGAGGAGAGGAAAACCTAAAAAGTGCTGGACACATGGCATGAAAGAGTGCATGAAAGTTAGAGACGAATGGCAGTGTGTTTAGGGTGACGTTTGATGCGCTGCTGATAATCGCTATGAGTAGGCGTATGAAATGGCTGAGTCATGGAAGTTTTCTGCACAGAGGCTTCATACACGGTTCAGCAGTTAGTTAAACTGGTGCCTTTTTTTCTAAAGTCATTCTCTAGTAGTGGAAACAATACACACACATACACACACAAATATATACATACATATATAAAATTTTTTATCACACCGTGATTTATATATAATCATGAAGCTACAAATGTCGCTTAATATCAAATTCACGCCACCTCGGGAATATCCCCAATGGGGAATTATCACCGAAGGGGAATTTATAAGTGATAAATGGTCTGGTACTGCCTAGTCTCGAACACACGACACAGATACTTATCCAGCGACTCAGTCGACGTTCTACCCAATGAGCTATCTCGTAATCCACGACACAGATACTTATTCAGTGACTCCAGTCGACGTTCTACCCACTGAGCTATCAAGAGAGGCATATTCCTGAGGTAGCGTGAATTTGATATTAAGCGACATTTGTAGCTTCATGATATATATATATATATATATATATATATATATATATATATATATATATATATATATATATATATATATATATATATATATATATATATATATTATATATTTATTTGTGTATGTGTGTGTATTGTTTCCACTCTAGAGTATGACTATATATATATATATATATATATATATATATATATATATATATATATATATATATATATATATATATATATATACACACACACACACACACACGCACACATGAATCCTGCGAATTAACAGATTCACTGTGAATTCATATTTTCTCCAAAAGCTATTTCGATTCCAGCGTTATCTGATATTTTCATAGCGATATCAATTTCCATTCTACTTCATAATGACGCGCGTTAATTCGGTTCCCCCTACGACTCAATTTTATTTATTTCTCTGGCTAATTTCATATTCCTGCGACTCCTTATTTTGTGGTTTCCCCGCAACGCCCTATTTTTCCAGTAGCCGTAATGGTTAGCCCGGGATTCCCTATCTTTATGTGAGCTATTTTTATTTCTCTGCGAATTCTAATTATCGATTGTCGGTATCCTATAACCCATTTTACTCTAAAAATATTTCCTTCTCTCCATTTTTTTCTCTATTATCTTATGAACTACTTTTTGTACACGGATGCGCTATTTCCATGTCATAAGCCTCCTATTGCTATGATTTCCTACTTACAACTTTATCATCTTTAATTCCCAGTTCTCCCACGAA
>NC_089743.1:16351197-16451197 GCF_040412425.1 Macrobrachium rosenbergii | reverse complement strand
TAAATTAGTGACAAATTACATTCTCTCTCTCTCTCTCTCTCTCTCTCTCTCTCTCTCTCTCTCACACACACACACACACACACACACAAGCATTATTTACATTATATATATACATGAACACCTACACACATATGTGCACAAGTACAAAATTGTCTTATGCTAAAGTAGTGACAAATTAGAATTCTCACTCTCTCCCAAACACAAACACGCATTATATTATATATTACAGTATATAATATACAAAATATAATATATATATACAGTATATATATATTATATATATATATATATATATATATATATATATATATATATATATATATATATATATATATATATATGTGTGTGTGTGTGTGTGTGTGTGTGTGTGTGTGTGTGCAATTAGTTAGAATCATATAAAACTTATATCTGGTCTTTTAAGGACATAAAAGTCCCGCGATATTAAACACCCCGACGACAAAACTAGAAGATATGCCCAGTGGGAAACATGGGAAAACGAATAAAATCATACACATTTAATATTCAACGAAAACGAACTTTGACCTTTATGCCAACAGGGAGGAAAATGACAAAAATAAAAAAAACTGTAAATTTTCCTCATTGTGCCATATACAAGAATATCAAGGTTTCTGTTCTCATCGTCGAAGCATGAAGAATGGAAAAATAATATTTGGATAGATAATACATGAAGCCATAAATAATACCTATTCAAACACGCTGCTATTAATGAACATCAATTTTATACAGATTTTGAGAGAGTTTATGAAACAGCTCACATAAATATCTATTGTCTTGTTTCACTGAAGCCAACCACTGTTAACAGAAAATTGCAGTAGTAATAATAAAACAGTAAAAGCAATTCCAAAAAAACTTTCACGGACTTTTTTCCGTCTGGAAAACTTGAATTTTCTCCATGCTCCTGTGTTTCTTTATTCTACAAGGATTGTTAAGGCGTCACAGCTCTTCAAAAATTAGTTGCCCATTATTCTGTTCTTTTATTCTTAATCCATTTCTTTTCAGTCCGACTCATCTCGATAACGATTTTTAGTATTCCGTTCCCTCTGCCTCTACATAAAAGGCTCTTCCCCAGCCTCAATCCCTGTACACAAATGAGAACAAATATTAAACAAATGGAACTTTTCCTAACGATTACAGAGAACACATGCAATGAATAATATCTGAAAAAATACGTATATACACACAAAATGATGTACCAGATCACAAGATAAACCATCAGTTACGGTAATTGAAAGCAGCTTTGGGGATCGACAAAATTACTTTGGGGAAAACAACAGACAACACAAAAATGCATAAACGCCCTTTGACTTTCCACAAATAGACACACACACACACAAAAGGGACTTCTGTGACAAACAAGAATCTTTGAGATCAAACAATATATGAACGTGATAACAAAGACAAGTCATGTAACCTCACAACTTTGTGAGAGCACTCTGAAGATGACTGTGGGAGAAAGAGGGAGAGGCAGAGATTATAGTCGAAAGGAACAACACCGGAGATTGTTGGCGTGGCCCTCGAGGGCCCTTCGGGAGAATAATCAGTGTTCCCTTCTACATCATTACCAAAGGTAACGGCTTTCAAGTGATGTTGAAAGGCCCCAGAGGTCTGGCGGGCGGAGGAGGAGCAGTGTTGTGACAGACAAGAATGAATGGAGGTGGTCTGAGGGAGAGAGAGGAAGACTCCTCAAGGAAAAGGGGGGCGTAGCTATAAATGGAAAAGGAGTGGGGGTACGCTTGTTCCGGACTAGGAAGTAATAGAGGGAGACGAATTTCTTATGGGGGTCTGAACAGCAGAGCGTTATCATTGCCATATAAAGGGAACACCTTAGAACAGTGGTTCTTAACCAAGGGTGCTGGCACCCGTAGGGGTTGCGAAGCCTGTTCATAAGGGGTGCCAGGATGCATATGAATAGTTAAAGCAAAATATATTTTAATATACGCATGCTATTTGTTTCTGCAAAA
Source organism: Macrobrachium rosenbergii (assembly GCF_040412425.1). Lineage (NCBI taxonomy): Eukaryota > Metazoa > Arthropoda > Malacostraca > Decapoda > Palaemonidae > Macrobrachium > Macrobrachium rosenbergii. The sequence goes on along the minus strand of NC_089743.1, from coordinate 16,449,215 downwards.
AATAAAAACAAAATAAAATAAATAATAATAATAATAATTATTATTATTATTATTATTATTATTATTATTATTATTATTATTATTATTATTATTATTATTATTATTATTATTTTTTTTTCCTGCAATTCAGGGGGTGCGAGAACTGACTGCTGATTTGAAAGGGGTGCATACATTGAAAAAGGTTAAAAACCACTGCCTTAGAAGGTATAGCGGTGTCACGAGTAAGGAGTCTTATACGGATGTAAGGATATGATTCATGAAAAGGATGAGCCGCTATAGCTACAGAGTGGAGCTCTCACGCGAGGGGTCAGTTGCAGCTAAGGAAAAGACCAGTTTTCACGAAAATGGAACAATAGCGATATGACATTTTTTTACGAGAAATGAGAGGGTGGTTGGGATGGAGATTTGCACCAGAAGAGAACTAGAATGGCAATGTCACTAGAAAGAGACAGTTATTTCTGAATAAAGTTGTCTTAGTAAGTCCTCGAGTTTGTGAGTTATCTACACATTGCACAAGTGGTGAGAATCTTGCATAATACACTTAAAAGAACGAGGAACCAGGCCAACCAACTAAAGTGGGGAGAGAAAACAAAGGTTTGAAAAACACTTGAAGTCACGTCTCTTATCTATATTGGATTGCTGACATTTGTGTTATACTTTCACGATTCAAATTTCTACCACGTTCAGTGCAAAGCTACAGTGTCAACGAAAAAATCATTTTATGATTGGCGTGTAGTGCAGAATCAAAAGTAAGACTGGCATGTGAAAACGATAACGGTTTATACAGTAGATGTAACGTAAATGCTACAGAACGTTCTTACACATACACATACACACACAAATATATATATATATGTATATATATACATATGTATATTATATATATATATATATATATATATATGTATATATATATATATATATATATATATATATATATATATATATATTATTTATTTATTTATTTATACGTGTGTGTGTGTATTCCATATTCCTAGCAAGTAGCGTTACATTAACACAACTGGGGTATTAAGATTAAACTAAGGTTCCTAGTAAAAGTTGATGGAGACTACATTAAGAAAACTGGGGTATTAAGATTAAACTAAGGTTCCTGGTAAAAGTTGATGGAGACTACGCCCTCGTAAACAGAGTTCAGGTAAAACGGCAGTCACTTGGATAAAGTACTGTGTTACAGAAGTGCTTTAACCCCTGTTGCTACAACGATAACTATAACATGAGAGACAGGAACACCAAGGCGTCTCAACAGGTAATACACGAGCTTGTACTAAAGATTTAATTTTTAAAGGTTCGAACGACATATAATTATCGATTTTTTGATGGTGAGAAATCCATAACCTTAATCAGTACGGAACGATGCCTTCACTGTTGGGAGTCACCCAATATTCACTTTCACCTGCTTCCGTCCGTGCTACAACAATATACAAAGAGGGGGTTGCAGAACTTGAAGACCCCTTCAAGATTAAAATAAACTTTGACGGATATCCATGAAGATGTGGCCTGATTTCTAAGGCAAAGAATCGTCAAGTTTTCATAACTGTATGAAAAAAATAATCACCTGGAGGAAGTCACACAATAACCTTTTTCAGTTTCATCAAAAGACAGTCATTAGTTTTTGTGCACTCTTGTAACCCGACGGACGGACGGACCACAAATACCACCTCCTTGATGGAGAATGTATTTAATTTCGTAACAATAGCAAAAACAACAGCAATAATAATAATAATAATAATAATAATAATAATAATAATAATAATAATAATAATAATAATAATAATATAAAATCATGATAAGTTCTTTCAGTAGCTGACATTTGCGGGAAAAACAAAAAAGAAAACATATCTAAACAAAAAATGTAATTTAAGTTCAGGAATAAAACTTTTAATTAAAAACAGTTCTAAGAAATGACAGTTATCATGAAAGAAAATACTGGAAAAATGGAACTAAATGAAGCAAACTCAGGCATTAAGCAACTTGGCCATTCTAATGCACGTCTAAAATTTATATTAGAGATAAAGAAAAACTACCAAACGTATACTTTTGAACATAAACTTCAGCAACGGGAGATCAAAGCAAGGCTCCGGGACCCGGGCACATTATGAAATTAAAATCTTTCAACCATCTACGCAGATACACTCGCAATCCAACAAAGTTCGCACTATACTGGAGAACGCAGAGTTAGTGCTTCTAATACTCCAGTCTTTAAGATTTGTGAATGGAGTAAGATGGCGCCATCGCTAACAAAAGTCCACACAGAACCATAAACAAAAATCTTATTATCTAAAGACACTAAATTTTACCGCCGCGAAAGAGGCATTTAAGCCATTCACTTTCTAAGGCGCTAAAACTGACTCGAGACACCTCCTATTTTCCGAAAGGATGGGAAACTGTTTTTTTTTCTACTTGAGCGAGAATAGGACTCTTACACCTCTTGCTCGGTGCATCCCCTTCAATGGTAAAACATAACTTTCAGAATAATTACAATTACTTGCCATGGCGATGGCTACCCTGCAATGACTTTTCGAACTCATGAAGACAAAATTATGTTTGAGTTATTAAACCTTTTTGAGTGTAGATGTTACGCGTTATATTAGTACATCTCTCAGTGGATAAGATACACAGTAAAACATTATGCATGGATAAGCAAACTTTTTTTACACGTTATTTATGGTAAAAACTCAGGATTTGTCAGGTCGATTTGCTTTACCAATATTTTCTCCTGTTTGTAGTATTTTATATATATATATATATATATATATATATATATATATATATATATATATATATATATATATATATATATATGGATGTATATGTGAATGCATAAGAACAGAACAGAATAATAGGTATAATCAACATGTAAATAACATTTAATGAAATCCATATCCCTTAATTGCCTGTCATTTAGAAAATCCTTGTATAAACAACACTTCCTGTTTACTACCAAAACCATTATTGTTTACAGGTGGTAGGCGCACATGTGATATAACGATATAGGGTTCCTCCTATGTTCATTTATGTAGTCATTTTCCTTCGCAATTTGTAATATATACAATATATATATATATATATATATATATATATATATATATATATATATATATATATATACATATACATATATATATATATATATATAATATATATATATATATATATATATATATATATATTATACACATATTTATACTGTATACACATATATATACATGTACAACTGAATCACGAAAATATGGAACGTGATGAATATATAAATAAAGATAAAATCCACGAAGGAAACGGAAACACTGGAGTGCTGCGAGGTCTTTCGACGATAGTCCTTTACTTAGCAGACTCAGTAAAGGACTGGCGTCGAAAGGCCTCGCAGCACTCCAGTGTTTCCGTTTCCTTCGTTGATTTTATCTTTATGTATATACATATATAAATATCTATAAATAAATAAATATATATATATATATCAGAGAGAGAGAGAGAGAGAGAGAGAGAGAGAGAGAGAGAGAGAGAGAGGAGAGAGAGAGGGGTGGCACAGGGACCTGTTCTGTCGCACCAGCAGGAGTCACAGGTACGAACCTTGGTATGGGATAGTGGTTTCAGCCCATTTTCAAAGCAAAATTCGACTGGCTGCTCATGAAACTTTGATTGTTCAGCAGGTTTTAACTCTGGAAGAACGGGAGTTTGAGTAACATAATACCTAGAGGTTTAAAAATGGTCTTAAGGCCATGGCCTCTGTTGACCAAAGCAGCGAGTTAGGCATCTGTTAGGTAATCGGCTGTAAAGAATCACAGAAAGGGTGGACAAGACACGAGGATGGCTACTAAAATATTAACCACCTTCCAAACCACTCCCTCTAGTGAGAGGGATTAATGACAATTTTATATACAATATATATATATATATTTATATATATATATATATATATATATATATATATAATTATATTATACATATTAAATTATATTTATATATATACATATTATATATATATTTATATATATATATATATATATATATATATATCTATATATCTATCTATCTATCTATCTATCTATCTATATATATATATATATATATATATATATATATATGTAATTGTAATAGCCACAATGTCTTCTTAACTTCTCGAATTCTTAGCGGTTTTTTTAATACGTTTGTCACTATAAAGCCGTAAGATCCAAGCGCAAGAAATTGAAGTGGCTGTGATGTCCGGTCGAGGGAAACGAACCCGTGTCACCATAATCACAAGGGGGTCACGTTGCCGTTTCCCGCGACCGGACATCACACCCACTTCAATTTGATGCACTTGGATCTTACGGCTTTTTAGTGACAAGCGTATCCAAAAAAGCGCGATGAATTCGAGAAGTTAAGAGGGCATTGTGACTATTACAATTACATATGTATCTGGTAAAAGTGACCAGTAGATTTTTTATATATATATATATATATATATATATATATATATATATATATATATATATATATATATATATGTTACAGTCAACATCGTAATCAATCATTACACGTAATGACTGAAATTTCAGTCATCACGTAATGCACTTAGGACATTTGATCCCCAGGAGCTAGTACTAAACACGGTGAAATACATTTGACACCCCAGGGACAAGTACTAAACCCGGCGAAACATGTAGGTGACTCACTGTTTCGCTGTGTTTAGTACTAGCTCCTGGGGAGATCAAATGTCCCCTAAGTGCATTACATGTGATGACTGAAATTTCAGTCATTACGCGTAATGACTGATTATGCATGTTGACTGTAAATATAATATATATATATATATATATATATATATATATATATATATATATATATATATTTATATATATATATATATATATATATATATATATATATATATATATATATACACACATACATATACATGTATATATATATATATATATATATATATATATATATATATATATATATATATATATATATATATATATATATATATATATATATATATATATATATATATATATATATATATATATATTCTTACAAGTGTAGGCCAGGGAATGTGATTGCTATCTCTTATACAACATTCAACGAAATCTAACAAGTTGGACTACACATGTAAACAGATTAGGAAAGTAATTTAACAGTAAGTAAAATAGAATTTAAGAGAAATTCAAGGATTCACTTAATAAATTATAATTAATAGGATCAGAAGAAGTCTACACAGGAGCTTGACTACTAGCTCCATGGCACTGTAATTACGTTACTTCACAAAATTAAGCAGTGCCACTAGCAAGATCAACTGTGGGCTAAACTCTCCACAGTCTTAAAATAACACAAAACATAAAATAAAGATGATCACACTGAATGTAAGACACCTCTTACAATAGATGTAAGGGTAATGATATCATGCAGTAGACAATAATAAATAAATAATCTTCATATGTAAATATCTTGAAGGGATCTTCTCAAAGTCGGAAGATTGGAATGGAACTGTGGGTAACGGATGGGCACACAGCGGCACAAATCACCTATTCTGCACTACAAAATGCGCCATCACTCAACTGCAAAAATGATTACACATTCACTTTGGGAATGCCGAAGACTTATGGAAATTCACTCAAAGAAATAGATTGCAAACTGGATACACTCTTACTCTTATGTTTTACATTACACAAAGAATTAGCCACTTCGCTAGACTCCGATGGATATTGCAAGGGGATGAGATATTAAGAGCAATGTGAAATAAATTAGTAGATTTGTGCACCGAACAAAATCCAATTTCAACTGTCCCTTAGTCCGTTGGACGAGCTGTCCTGATGACAAAGCCAGACTTTGATTTTTAAGACAAGGGATCAGTGGTGGATATGATCCAAGAGGCACGACAAAGATGACTGTGCAGGAGAAGGGAGGGGGGTCGAAGGTCCGACCGGCAAGGATTCTACCTTAATACTGGATCACATAGTTCTGTCTCACGTGTGACCCCGACCTCCCTTATATCCTGCCAAACTCCCATGCTTCCTGTGTCACCTGTTCCTGGGCAAATACTGTTAGGTTTTCTGGCTTTGCTGGTTTCTTGGCAGGTAAGGTTTGGCTGAAATGGAAATCAGATGACAGCACAACAGTTTGACAGAGAGGAAACAATGAAGGGACATCAAAAGCTGGGAGAGGAGGAGTCCTAGGAGAAGTCCTATCATGAGAACTGTCTACCATAGCAAATTGCTAATTGGTAGGGAGTGTTTTCATGACTCCCAGTTATGCCACTTGTGTGGCCTTAAATGCATTTCTAATATCTTACTTTACTTCTTTTACTGTTGACTGAATCAAAGGAGCTTGCATCGTGCATGCACGTTACAATATATATATATATATATATATATATATATATATATATATATATATATATATATATATATATATATATATATATATACCCACACACACACACACACACACACATATATATATATATATATATATATATATATATATATACACACACATATATATATATACATATATACACACACACACAATAGCCGAATCTTGGCGCTGCCCAGACTAAAAACAACTATAATTGCTCAGCACTGTCCTTAATGAAGGAATTTTCGGCTTACCAAATCACTGCTGATTTCCCTGCGAAAAACTAATTTGCATTTAAGACATTAAATGGCTTTCCACTACATTTATACAGTCTCATATCTAATGCACTGAAGTAAAGAGACGCGCTAGTAATTTTAAAAGCTTGTTCTCCCATATTAAATAAGGGGGATTATGCTTAAGTGAAAACTATTTTTTAATAATATGTTGCATCTTTTAGTTCAAGTGACCTTTTAAGATCGTTTGCAAAACGAGGTGAACTGTAGTATTAGAAGGTGAATTATATATGTAAAGCAGTGAATTTTTCGGCCTGGTTCCTATCACCCCAAACTATGTAGGGAAGTATACCCCATCACAAAAAATGCAGTATTTGTTACAGCATTCGAAAAATCTGCAAGGGTACATACACTTGGGATGTCTGTTTACAAGAGAGGAAGTGCATTTCTTTGTAGAACTGTTAGGTCTACAGTCAAAGCACTCCTAATTTCACAGATTCACGACTCCATAGTTCAGACAGTCGACCTTGCAAACTGCAATGCACTGTAATAAATTCCTCCTGAAAAGTTACATAAGAGGACCAATTTGCAACTGGCTCGATTTATACTAGAGAAATGCCTGGCATTCCTTAACCTGAAAGGAAGCTATAAATGACCCAAAATTGTTCTTAAGGAATGCATATTAGGCTTCACTGAATTGGATTCCTCATGCAAAGATGCCCATTATGTCATAAATGGCTTGTTAATCCGGCACCTAATGCACCCAAGCTGAAGAGACATAGTCAATGTGAAGAGTATATCATAATCGAACCACGTCAATGGTAAGTAGATAATTCCTGCAAACTGTAAGAACGTAGGATTAAGTGACAGTGAAAATAGTTGTATTTATGTTGAAATTATTTTCAACATATTTGCTTTTCATTTCTCGAGGCATTTTACAATTATCCTTAAATGGATTAGAAACTGACTAACTTTTCAGCATTCCCTCATTTCAAGTGCCTAATCTCGCCCAAATCGCCTGAGGGTCGTTTCTATGAAAAATTTTCAATTCAAAAAATAATGTTCACAAACGACAAGAGTTACAGACACAAAACTTGTAAATAAATGTATGCACATATGGGTCCGGAGGTCATTCTCGATATATAAATACCAAATTTTATGCAACGCTATGAGGTTAGAGGTCAAGGTCCAATAGATTTCATGGATTTACACTTTCGGCAATAAAAATAATTAAAGAAAATTTGGTCCTTAAGTCGAAGACCTTGCAGATTGTTATGCACCAATTCCTCCTGAATCATTGCATCTAAGGATCAGTTTGCAACTGGTTAAGTGCATCCGTTTGGAAGGAGAAGAGAGACATGCATACACAAACTTTACAAATATTGTATATTTTAGATAAACAATATCTGAATATCTAAGATATACTTGAACACATACACGCATATACAAAAATTTATATTATATATATAATGTATATATAATAAAATTTTTTGTATATGTGTGTATGTGTTTAAGTATATCTTAGATATTCAAATATTGTTTATCTAAAATATACAATATTTAACAAAAGTTTGTGTATTATATAATATAAATTTTTGTATGGTGTGTATGTGTTTAAGTACATCTTAGATATTCAAATATTGTTTATCTAAAATATACAATATTTGTAAAGTTTGTGTATTATATAATATAAATTTTTGTATAGTGTGTATGTGTTTAAGTACATCTTAGATATTCAAATATTGTTTATCTAAAATATACAATATTTGTAAAGTTTGTGTATACATGTCTCTTCTTCCAAACGGATGCACTTAACCAATTATTGCAAACTGAGCCTTAAATGAAATGATTCAGGAGGATTTAGTGCATAACAATCTCCAAGGTCTTCGACTCAAGGACCAAATGTGTGTATATATATGTATATATATATATACATACATACATACATATATATATATATATATATATATATATATATATATATATATATATATATATATATATATATATATATATATATATATATATATATATATATATAGAGACCCAGAGAGAGAGAGAGAGAGAGAGAGAGAGAGAGAGAGAGAGAGAGAGAGAGAGCAACTCCAGGGCCATATATTACTCGGCACTGTTTACTGTAGCACTCTCCGACAACAGCAATCTGTTTTATCGGCTTCCGAACATCGTCAGGAAAATATAGGGCAAAATCGTACCAAAGGAGAACGAAACATCACCTCCTGGAATACCTCTCTTCGCAACAGCTACACTGATGTTATTCGCCGAGCAAATGAAATGCAGATTTAGTTTTAATTAGCATAAAGCTATTCAACAAAGTATTTTATAATTTACTAAAATACAACTGGTATTCAAAACGAACTTCTTTAATTTTTAATTAATGAATATACTAAATTATGTGCTTAAAATCTTTACAAATAAATTTTAAAAATTTTACGTCTGCAGCACAGTTGTACATTTTAATAATATAAAGTATACTTTATATTTTACAAAGAAAATGCGAAATTACACACAAAATGTTACATCTTCCCTTTCATTACAAAAAAAAGATATTGCAAACCTTTTACCGAAAGCCCTGAAGTCTCAGCGAAATTTATACAAGCACAAAATGACCATTGCTTTATAAATAAACATGGCAGAATCACTGGAAACTTCCACTGAATCAAGAAGTGTTGATCATAAATTTTTAACAACGAAAGGAATGCCAATCTGGCATTTTTGCCGGGGCGAGGACGCTCCAACCATTATTTTTGCCATTGCTGAAAACCCACACCTATAAATTTTCCTAAAACAAGAACGACTCATCACAACATTTTTGTCAGAAGAAGAATGATGTATATGTCCTTTGGTAATACAAAACTATTTATATATATATATATATATGTGTGTGTGTGTGTGTGTATATGTATACTGTATATACAGTATATATATATATATATATATATATATATATATATATATATATATATATATATATATATATATATATATATGTATATATATATTATATATGTACATATATATATATATATATATATATATATATATATATATATATATATATATATATATATATATATATATATATATATATATATATATATATATATATATATATATATATATATATGTGTGTGTGTGTGTGTGTGTGTGTATGTGTATGTATACAGTATATATATATATATATATATATATATATATATATATATATATATATATATATATATATATATATATATATATACATATATATATACACACACACACTATATATATATATATATATATATATATATATATATATATATATATATATATATATATATATATATATATATATATATCTAAATTTCTGACTCACATCAGGATCGAACCCAGGTCTTTCAATTGAAAGGCAAGGGAGCTGCCTACTAGACCATATAAGTCAATGGCCTAGTAGGCAACGTCTCGATCCTGATATGAGTCAAATGAGAGCGAATGTGAGAAAAAGTAAGGATAGGAGAGCCGGGTTGGCAATGATTAAATCAAACCGATTTAATCAAGTGATCAAATCACTGATTTTTCATTAAAAAATCATGATTTTTTTTTTTTTTTTTTTTTAATTTGAAAGCAAACAAATTGAAAAATATGGTTTGGAGGTTAGCAAAAACTTAAGCATAACTGTGCTGCATCTATTTATTTTGATATAAAAAAATTGCAAGTACATACTTTAGGCCAGAACTGTATGGATTTTGTCATAAAATACATTTTGGGAAAAAAAAGATTGGAAAAACATCTAACAAATAAAAAAATCAAATAAACAAAAAAATAAAATAAATAAAAAAACTCAATATACATCACTGATTTTTTATTTTTTTGATTAAAAAAAATAAAAAAAATCACCAACCCTGAAGGAGAGTGAACAGAAACAAGGAAGAGGAAGCAATGAATGTTTAATATGGAAATGTTTATTATGGACAGTGGAAGAATGAAGATGATTAAATGAAAGGCTATTTGGGAGTAAACTGAACGTACGATGGTAGGACGAGAGAAGTCGATTAAGGAACAGCTGGAACAAGGAAGGAAGCAAGGTATCTGTAAAATTTCCAGGAAGCAAAATGGAGTGTTTATGGAAGCCAAGGCATGAACATATGAAGGATTTCTCGAGTCAGCAGTCAGCACTGCGTAGTGGAAGTGTATGTCGAACGCAAATGAAAGAAAAAAATTTCAAATAGCACAGACGAATTTTTTGCCTAGTTTATGTCGGGTATGGAGAACTGACTGAAGAGAAATGTGGTGATACGATAAAATAGGAAAGGATTACAGTAAGTAAAAGAATGGGTCCGAGTTTTTCCCAGATATTTTGGTCATAAGGAAAGAATAGAGGACGACGGGCCTATGAGACCTAAGAAAATGCAGTGCAAGACGTATCGGAAATGCATGACTTCATACACAGAAAGGAAGAAGAAGAGAGAGAGAGAGAGAGAGAGAGAGAGAGAGAGAGAGAGACTCAAGAGGCGCGACTCAAGATGTGGACATTTTCTGCACAGTGGGTTCATTCACAAATGAACCCTTTGTGCAGAAAATGTCCACAGTGGGTTCATTCACAAATTCACAAATCCTGTTAGAAGAGGCTTTTATAGTGTGCAATATATATATATATATATATATATATATATATATATATATATATATATATATATATATATATATATATATATATATATATATATATATATATATATATATATATATATATATATATATATATATATATATATATATGTGTATATATATATATATATATATATATATATATATATATATATATATATATATATAAATGTATACATAACATATATGTGTTTATATATATATATATATATATATATATATATATATATATATATATATATATATATATAACTGAAGCATAAATAAAGATAAAAGAAAGAAATGAAAATAAGACGAACAACCTTTCAACACTCACGAACAGCAGACCCCATTACAGATTACGCTTATTTACGACCTATCGCCCAACAAGAGAGAATTCTTAATGTGCTCTTTGAGGGGGAAACTTTCCCCTCAACCTTTCACACAACACGTCAGACGAAATCCCTTAGCAGTACTCAACAGCGTGGGAACACATCTGTTACAGTATTTAAGAGCCCTTCGTAAACCATCCTCAACTTTGACAAGGCGAGACAAATTCACCAAATACAGAAGCCAGGTCAGGAAGGGCAATTTCAGTAATATACATTGCATGAAATAAAAGGTAGAGAGTCTCAAACTCATGTTACGAAAAATATTCTTCAAAATGCATCAGAAGAGGAAAATTTCTGTGAGACATACAAGAAAACTAAAATATTCATAACAACGTGAATGTCGTATATTCCGTAATATCTGTCATAAAAGTAGTTCTGAGAACACCCTTAGATCACGGGTGGAGAATATTGATAATCATGGTCTAATCATTATTTCTTTATCATCTACTATTTTCGAGTTAGTAGATGGCGTCATGGGCCTCATTCTGAAAAGAAAGGAAATGTCGTAAGACTTAAGAATATTGCACATAGTTGGAAAAAACCAAAACACTACCTGTTATAAACGAGGTGCAGTCTGTCCACGTCACTCCTTAGGTTCTTTACGACCCTCATGGTAGCACCATCGTCTCACACCCAAGAGGTACCACATTCGACCGCAGCGTGAGGTAGCATTTTTTTTTATATATTTTGCAAGTTACTTCTCATTACTGTTAGAAGAACAATACGACGAAAAATAAGCAGCAATAGTTATCACAGTATCGTCCAAGACAAATTGCTATTGATGAGAAGAATTTTTTGACAAAAAATATGGTTGTATAGACTCTGGTTTCCTAAGAAAAAAAAAAACTCTGGTTTCCTAAGGAAAAAATAAGGTTGTTTTATTCATTCAGATACACAGCCGGGAAGCGAATGGTATGACGGACTGATCAACCCGGTAATTCTCGTATTCGCTATCATCAAGCAGTGTGTGTGGACGGTGGAGATTGGTGTGTACAAGGTCGATGAAGTGGCGTGGGCATACAGTCAGGAAGCTTCCGTGAGCAATGTTTATAGTAATATCAATACAGCACGTTGAAAATAAGGGCTACGACAAGGAACATCAAGAAGAATAGTGCGTGGAGAAACTCCAGTATGGAAATAATACTGCATGAGTCGATGGATAGCTCTTCGTTGGGAAAGTCGATACAGCTGTGGCCTAGCACTCGGTAGGCCCGAGTTCGAATCTCCGGCCGGCTGATAAAGAGTTAGAGGAATTTATTTCTGGTGATAGAAATTCATTTCTCGCTATAATGTGGTTCGGATTCCACAATAAGCTGCAGGTCCCGTTGCTAGGTAACCAGTTGGTTCTTAGCCAGGTAAAATAAGTCTAATCCTTCGGGCCAGCCCTAGGAGAGCTGTTAATCAGCTCAGTGGTCTGGTAAAACTAAGGTATATTAACTTTGAGTCGATGGTTAAACACTATATAACACTTGTTTTTATCCTGATTATAACTTCACATTCCACAGGAAGTTGTACAGACAGTGTTTATTATCATTCTTTCTCATAACCTTTAATATATCATTTCTTTTTATCTTTGCGACTTTGAACTTGGATCATTACGACATTCTGAAGACAGAGCATCGAAATTTAAAACCACCTCTCACTTTTCACAACATTTTTGCTTTACAGTTAACTGCATCTTGGTCGGATTCCCATCTATCACATACTACAGGGTAAAGTGATGATAAATTCAATAGGGCACAAGAAAACCATCTAATGAAACTTGACATAAGTCTTCCGTAGAGTTGCCACTTTCGTTTTTTTCAAAAGGCCACCGAACATTCAAATTTTAATATTATCATCGCTGATGTTACTGGTGCTGACGTCGATACCATTATAAACTGTAGCTAAGTAATCTCATTATTGTCATTCGAAGAACCAAAGACCAAATCTCTTCAATATAATCTCCATTACAAATTTCTCAAAGCAGCCACAGAAGAAAAAGAAGTAAGAAGTGGAACATTTCAACATTTACTAAAGAAAAGCACCCCAAAAGAAAAATGGAGCGTCCATACTACGACCTGTCACAACAGGCAGTCTAAAACACGCTGACTCTGCAACTTCAAAACTGTCGCGGGTTTCCTTTGTGGAAAACCCGAAATGATGATAACATCTTTCACGATCTGAATGCACATTTCCGAACCCATCGCTATTTTGCTTATGCGAAATACATGGTCAAAAATGCATACTTACAAGGAAACATTCTCTCTCTCTCTCTCTCTCTCTCTCTCTCTCACACACACACACACACATATTATATGTATATATATGTATACATATATATATATTATATATATATATATATATATATATATATATATATATATATATATATATATATATATATATATATATATATATATATATATATAGATAGAGAGAGAGAGAGAGAGAGAGAGAGAGAGAGAGAGAGAGAGACATTCTTGTGGGCAAAATTGACTAGTTTTACCTAGGGTAAAAGTACTTCTCGTATTACATAGATTAGTTCTGAATACATATTCTTAGCATAAATAACATCATGTTTAATGGGCACTGCAAACAAATACTAAGTTGTCGTTGCCAATTATCAAAATAGATGATCGAGAGCATGTAAATAAATTATTAATACTAGTTTTCTTTTCACTATTTATATCGATAAAGACGACTTATAAAGCACACAGAATTTTTTCAACTTTCTAGGCTTGACCGTGAAGCGCCAGTCTCTGCTTCTTGGTCTACCTACAATAATGAAAGTAATTTGGCCTAATGAATCAACATAAAATAACAAGTGTATTTCCTGGTTCACTTCAAATTCACGTGCTGCATTAGTGTTATTAAAATTGATTTTGTGCTTGAGCAATTAAACTGAAAAACAAGGATGTAAAACTTTAGTCCAATCATTTCGTCCACCGTCTCCTTACCTCTGCTCAGAGCCAGGCAAAAAAAAAATTTTTTTTTCACATATATATACAGGTAAATATAGCAAATATTTTCTGCAATTGCATTCATACCAAGGTAATAAAAATACAGAGCTACTTTATTTACTTTTCGCATACAACTAAGTGTCTCTTTGCTCACCAAACTTTTTTAAAAAGCAACCAAGCGGCTATTATTTGAATGCTGTGTCTAGGAGTAAGATAAGCAAGGTGTGCAAAGTGCAGTCTTTCTAGAGAGTTACCATCGTAACGTTTTTAATAGCTGGATTCGGATTTTTTTAATCACATCTAAAAACACATCTGCTTGGGTTCGGGAACAAAATGACACTCAGTCAGTTACTACAAAGCATAATGTCTAAATTTATCGTTTTTGATGCATAGTTCAAAGGTAAATGCTATCCGCAAATGTCAACAAAGGCAACTTACATAGCACTCTCTCATATTGCCAAAGCCTCCTAGAATTTCGAATAGCGAACGAAATAGTTTAGACCTTAGAGCCTTGCTGTGGCATGGTGTGTTAGACTGAGGAGAATTTCATACTAATACACACTCTTTTTTTATACTTACAAATATTAAGAAAAAAATATCCAGATAATATCAAAACCACGTAGCCTGAGAAAAAATCTTCGCTCTGGTAGACAATCCTAAGGAATTCATGTTTGTGCTAAAAAGCGAAATTATCATATACCCGCAAAGATAAGCTGAGCGCTAATATTACACCAAGCGGCTGTTTATGATATTTTTGTCGCTAATTCACACGCGACTTCTTTCATACTCATGTATTCAGCCATAGGTAATCCATTAATATCGAATGCACTTTATCTTGCGATTCAAGCCTGAAGAGGGATTCGGACCTAAGCTTTTCAGAGTTAGGAACGACGATACGTTAGGTATACGTGTTTTTTGGCCAACTTTTCCGTGTTACGAGGTTTAAAGAATATACATATCTTATCAAAACTGTGAAAACTAAAAAGCAAGGATAATATCAACTGTTGTCAAGTAAGAAAGTCAACGACTTCAGGAGAGAGAGAGAGAGAGAGAGAGAGAGAGAGAGAGAGAGAGAGAGAGAGAGACTGGTGGCCTACAACTTAAAGCTGTTCTACTACTTATTTAGCATCTGGCAACATGCCACTCTTGCCAACAAGTGGTCTCGAAGTTAATGAGGTTTTTCCTAGGCCTTCTCTTCAAGTACAACCGCTACCTTCTCAAATCATGGAAAAAGTAGCTAAAAAATAACGATTCACGAAAAATACACGAAAGAGAATAAGAAGATAGAAATAGGAAGGCCGAGTCTTATCCCAGGCCCTGAGGATAAACAATCTCGCGGAATCCATAGTACAAAGGAACTGGGGCAACTGGAGAGGGGACAGAACTCCATAGCTTGAAGACAGAGGAAAGGAAAAGTCGTCCAACTAAGCATTCCCAGAATAAATGATAACCTGAACAGAATGAATGAGGATGTGAATAAACTGAGGCTGTGGTAGCCTGGCGGATGCCACGAGGACCCCTGAAGAGGGAAGGGTTCAGTCGACGACAGCTCGTTAAACTAATACATTATATGGAAAGGATACATACAAAAAGAGGAACAGAAATGAAGAGAGAACACAAAGTGCATGCATTCATTTCGGAGAGGAGACAAACGATGGTAGCACTGTTGTTCTATCCGTAAGTTGAAGCTGCAATGACTAATTACTTACTGCAAGCAAATACCTGGATTTTGGAACTGTGGGACTACCTAACTGTTGTTCATATCCGTAAATTGAAGACAGACCGCAATGACTAATTTTCTATTACTTCTCAACTGATTTTTATTTATGCAAATACCTGTATTTTAAACAGTTATCTTATTCAACTTTCTCTTTGTTTAATATAGAACTTTTAATTTTGCTGAGCAAAATAAGAACGTCAATGAATTTTCTGTTTAACCTATGCAGATAATAATACCTTGCAGTGATAACTAACCAGCGTATTTGCTGGAATGACTAACAAACAAAATAAATGAAGAGAATACCAAAATAACCCCTATTAGGCTACAACTTTGGGGAAAGTTAAATGAGTCCCAATTTCACTAGCATGCTACTCTTTACCTCTCATTTTTCCATATGAATTACATTTGATCAGCTACTCTATTTGGACCATTTTCGCCTATACTTATACACACACACACATGCGTGTATACTCCGTTCAGCAAAAGTTCACTGACTTTTTGTCTCTATACTACGAGTACAGTTCTAGTGTACGAGGGTCAAATGTGTCAAATTATAATTATTATGAGAGAAAATAAAGGAAAAAGCAAAAGAGACAGTTGGCTTCACAATAGCCTGTTGAGAGAGAGAGAGAGAGAGAGAGAGAGAGAGAGAGAGAGAGAGAGAGAGAGAGAGAGAGAGAGAGATAAAATTAATGAAATTAGAGGCTGACAGTTAAACAATTGGTTGCTCTGCACAAAAATTGTGCGCATTTGACTTGATCAAAAGAGAAGGCAGATCTAGACTGAGTGAAGGAAAATAAACCTTCAATACAAAACAACGTCCTTTTGAATGACATCTCTCACGTCCTATTTCCTTCCTAAACCAATTTCCATGTCGGGAAAAGAGACCGCAGACTATTTCTTATTCTTTGAGACAATCTGACGCAAGAAGCATTCTCAAAATAGGCCCCTTCCCTCACCACTCCTATCCCTGAAGAACTTTTTCTCGGAGTCAGAAAAGAATTTGGTTTTACGCTATTTGTAGAATAAGGAGGGGGAAGGGGTCCTCTTTCCGCTTTTTTCTTTGATGTTATGTTGTCCCTCTTCTCGTTCTCCTTGAATATTCAATCTTAATATAACTTACCTTTTGTTTCGTTCTGGTTACTTCCAATCCGTTCTACTTTGCTTGATACAATTTCGGTTTCAGTCACGTAAATATTTCCATTTTTCTCCATTTTTCCTTCGATTCATTTCTTGCTTTCAGCATGCTACATATATAATATCTCTCTCTCTCTCTCCCTCTCCCTCTCCGTCTCTCTCTCTCTCTCTCTCTCTCTCTCTCTCTCTCTCTCTCTCTCTCTCTCTCTCTCTCTCTCTCTCTCTCTCAGGAAGGGAGAATATGAAACAAAAAAAGAAAACGGCTTTGGTCAATCGCTTGGAAAAAGAACCCACTGGGTGCGATGAATCAAGCGCAGTGTCGAGAAATTCTTAAGAAATCCGAAAGCGAGAAGAAAGTCCTTCAAAAGGAGAGAATGTTTAAATGCTCCACCAATAAAAGGTTTACTCATAAAATCGTTTAAATGTGGCTTGAAGAAAAAGGAACGCACTTGAAAGGGGTAAGAAATCGTATATATATACGTTGTTTCAGAGTTTAATAGAACAGTTCTTCCAGAAGAAAATACTGAATCCTTGTTCCTGGACGTTGCCTCTGGAAGGAACGATTCAAATATCTATCAAAAAGACAAAGGCTTTACCGATTCCTCAAACGAGAAATGTTTAAAACTACGTTTCTAGATCACATTTAAACTTTTTTTTTTAATCTGAACATATTTTCTTTCATTCTTAAATAGGAGACAGAAGCCACAAAAGAAAATACTGTTAAAACTGATTCAAGAACAAAAAAGCGATAAAATGATTTAAATGCCACTTCAAAAGGAAGAAAAAAGGGGAAGTTCAAGCCTAACTGAAGTAACTTCACTTCCTCTTAATCTCAAACTAAAATATCAGCCACGATCAACGACACAATTGCGATGACGATGATGATGGTCATTGACTGCCAATATTACTGACGAGTACGAGCAGAAAGCAACGCGGTTATTCGTATCAAATGTCCCTATAAAGGAACTGTTAAGGATAATCACTTAACGGAGAGGCAAAGGAAAACAGATAAATTAATGAAAAATATGAAAAATAAAACTCTCACCACCATGGCACAATTCCTTTAATTAAAGATGTCCGAGAACGTAATAAATGAAATAGTAAAAACAACTATTTCGCAATCTTGCTCTTTTTTCCTTTTATTTAACTCTTCATCTTGGTAGCGAACGTCCTAAGTAAACATAAAAGACAATAATGAATAATGTTTACAGTTACCTTAAAGTGGTGCCATGTGAATACCCAGGCAAAAGAATGTTTATGTAACTTCGAGGTAATTTTAAAAGTTTCAAAATTACTTTTAAAATTTTCCTCTTATTACCAATAAATGCCACTAGGATTTATTTTACTTTAATAAGCATGTTATAGTACTGTAATCAGCAGGTAGAAATCACTACACACAAATCAAATATATACTTACGCACTGACAAACACAAACATATACTGTATATATATGTGTATATATAATTGATTTTGTGTATATTATATATGTGTATATATGTATATATACACACAAATCAAATATATACTTACACACAGACAAACACATACACACATTAGCCTATATATGTGTGTCTATATAATTATTTTATATGTATATTATATATACGTGTATAAATGTGTATATATATATATATATATATATATATATATATATATATATATATATATATATATAGCTGTATGTAATGTATGTTCGTATATAACATAAATTATATATTATATGAAAAACCGTACACTCAAGGGTAATTATAAATGATAAGTGAATCTGCCACCTCCTGCCCTGGGCAGATGCACTCATCAATAATAATTCCTCTTGAATTCCATATTAACGATATTTGTGGTCGTGAATAAAAAGTCATGCAGCTCAGTATTTGTAAACATAAGTCACGCACGTATGTAACAAAAATTTATATATATATATATATATATATATATATATATATATATATATATATATATATATATATATATATATATATATATATATATATATATATATATATATATATATATATATATATATATAAACAAGTAATTAGAAACAACACTAAAAATACGCCTACTACAGCGACCATGACAGAACTCAATGCAATCGCATTACATGCAGCAAGTGGGTCTGCCCATTCTTTATTCCTAAGCATCATTAACGTGCTCTAAACTTCTCCTACACCACATTCAACCGTGTGACTGGCTCATTTCTATCCCATTTCAACTCAGCACGGGTCTCCAACTCTTCATCGAATTGTCCAAGAAAAAAATCAGTAACACTATATGGTTCTGTTCGCAAATTTTTTTGTTTATTTGTAAAAATCAACTTTGTTTTTGTGACAGATGGAAGTGAATACAGTTTTGTTGTCAGTTCTCAGAGAAAATTCAGGTTTCAATTGTCATCACAATTCAAGTCTTTTTTTTTTTCTTCCTGCTTTTCTTCTCGTGCCTCACGCCGCGGTGGATCAGATCACTGGACTTGTGCGTCACGTCGCTGTCGCCGAAAAATCGACCTTTTCCCCGAAAGGTTACCAATTAAGGGACGAAATTACACTAACGAATACTGCTACACTCCACTAACAATCGGTATAAAAGGAAAACAATGTTTAATATTCGAAATGTGAAAGCTCAAAAGCGCTCCTGTATACTCTCTCTTTCGTGTATCACCTAATGAAAAATAAAATGGGCCCACTTTATTTCTCTTTGTCCTCTGTCGAAATTGCTGACATCCTTCTTCTCATTAAGTATACATTCTGTCTCAGGTCGTATCACGTACTCATTTCTTCACTAACACTGCTTATTTTCTCCTTTCCACCCATCACTCATCCGCTGTTGATTACAGACATGATTCCACCAACAGACTAACATCCCTCCCCGAAATGCCCAAGCCTACTTTTTCAGCTTATTACTCTTCAAAGAGATGTGTTAGAAGCCGAGAGAAAAGGACGGAGAGAGAAACGAGGATGACCTCGGGCGAGACTACTTGAAGTCGAGTCTGTTGGTGCATTCACCAAATTCTTGTCTTTGCCGGCATTTCCCGTCTTTGTTGGCTATTTAAAAACTCCTTTTGTTTTATGACCTTATGGAACGCCTTCTAATTTTTAAATGTCGCGTTGTTCAGTGAGAGAGACTCCTTTAGACGGGTAAAAATTTATTTCTTCATTTTATTAGAATGCTTCCTGATAATTACGTAACGTTTTACTTAGCATGCTGGAAATTATTTTGGTCCTGTGAAACTTTTCATTGTACTGTGAAACTTTTCAGTGTCAGGAGAAAATTTTGGTACTGTGAAACTTTTCAGTGTCAGGAGAAAATTTTGGTACTGTGAAACTTTTCAGTGTCAGGAGAAAATTTTGGTTCAGTGAAACTTTTCAGTGTCAGGAGAAAATTTTGGTACTGTGAAACTTTTCAGTGTCAGGAGAAAATTTTGGTACTGTGAAACTTTTCAAGGTCAGGAGAAAATTTTGGTGCTGTGAAACTTTTCAGTGTAAGGAGAAAATTTTGGTACTGTGAAACTTTTCAGTGTAAGGAGAAAATTTTGGTACTGTGAAACTTTTCAGTGTCAGGAGAAAATTTTGGTACTGTGAAACGTTTCAGTGTCAGGAGAAAATTTTGGTACTGTGAAACTTTTCAAGGTCAGGAGAAAATTTTGGTACTGTGAAACTTTTCAGTGTCAGGAGAAAATTTTGGTACTGTGAAACTTTTCAAGGTCAGGAGAAAATTTACGTATTTCATGTTCATCAACAGTAACGTCATAAGTGGGACATGAGCAGGATTCTCATTCAAGTAAGATACACGTAATAATACTTACTCTCCAAAAAAAGTACTATGGAAATAGTTTGATCTATCAAAGTAATCAAGGAAGGACATTATATTTAAATACAAACGTGTATATGTATATATATATATATATATATATATATATATATATATATATATATATATATATATATATGTGTGTGTGTGTGTGTGTGTGTGTGTGTGTGTGTATGTGTGTATATGTGTGTGTGTATGTATGTTTGAGTGTGTCCGTGTTTAGATAAAATTCCACTAGGAAATATGTTATAAAACTTCTTATACATTAAAAATATATATGTACCAACGCTTCGAGTCGTCCAACTACTGTGGATTTGTTCAATTGAAAGAGGTATAAGAAACAATTCAGGCAACAAGTTATTTTATATATCACTTTTGCTCCCTTTCAACAATTAACGTAACGCAAGTTCGGAAAAACCCGGGTAAGATATTGTCTTGCAGAAGCCCAATACTACTGGGGAAAAAATCACCAAAACCAACCATGAAAAAGTGACCTAAGACGTTGGTGCTAATGTTATTGATGGCTCTGAATTTGATTCCTGTTACACAGATAAAAGTTGTCGTTCTTTCGTTAAAAGTAAAAATGAACTGATAGCATCCTATAAATTACGAAATAATAATTACAGTTGTATATCTCCGCGCGCCTGGGAAAAGGGTCATAGAATAGATTTTAAAAATGGCTGAACAATATAAAAATGCTTTGAAAGAACTTCCTGTTGTATTGAAGGAGCCCGCATTAGGTCATACAATTTCCTTCATGGAAACTTGATCATAGTTGAAAATACAACTATAAGTTAAGAAATTAGCAAATGAGCTTGCATTCATACTTTTGATATATTAGCAAATGAGCTTGTATTCATACTTCTGATATATTTATAGTCTTTTACAATTTGCTGGTATTCATACTTTTGATATATTTACAGTCTTTTACATTCTTTCAAAAATCAAAGAACTACTTTAGAGCAAAATCACCTTGTCGAATCTTTAGCGGCAGACTTCAGGTTTCTTCCAACGAGAAGGTCTTGTAGAACATTAGAACTGACAAGGGGCCAATAACTGGATTACTAGTTTCAAGTTTTGTAATGCTAGTTTTTATTTTTGTTTTCTTGCTTTACTTTGTTTTCTGGACTGTTTGTCACACCTCATTTTAATGAACAAGTCCACAGAAGTTGGACGAAAGCTCTAGGTTTTCGTATATACGTATATATTTCTATTTTACATAATATATTTTTAACATGTATTTCATTGTGGATTTTACCTACGACATATTACCTTTATATTTATATATATATATATATATATATATATATATATATATATATATATATATATATATATATATATATATATATATATATATATAATATAATACACACATATACATATAAATACAATCATTTAAAAATTAAGATGGTGACATTTTACATTACTTCAAGGCCAGCGGTTGTGTACTTGGCTGGTATAAGAGGAAAGTGGAAAATGAAACGTAATTAAGAACGTAATGATTCAACTTGTTCCAGTTGCTATTGGTAATACTAAATTACTAGTTTCAAGGGCTGGCGTCACGGGCTGCAAAAGAATTGCCAAAGTTCGAGGCAATTTTATTACCGAAGTCGGATACTTGATGAACTGAATCCAACTTTGTTAAAAAGCGTCACGTTAAATAATGAAAGGGCGTCTCGCTCCTTAATGAGCGCACTCGTCGAGAGACATGTTTAGAAAATTTAATTTCTGATCAAGTGACGATTAAAACATTCGGCAGAAGAGAGAAGGGCACGTAAATGTGAATGATGCCTGCGAAGAAATGTTTAAACTCGTTATTTACAATAAGTTTGATTTTTATTTATTGGTTTTTGTGCAAGAACACCATGAATTTTACGAACATTTTTCTGATGCTTTGATTAAAAAATGCCTGTATATAAAAATAAAGTCACGATATATTTCTTATTTGTTCTCTCATTAAAGGATATATATCTAAATTCGTATAGGTAACGTAAGTGACTTGAATAATACAGCTACCTATAAATAAATATCAAACCTCTTTTATCCGAAAACCGTATTTTTCATCCTGGAAAACAAGGGCGAAGTCTCATGAATTTTAACAGGATTTGAAGTCCATGAGATCCTTCAATTCGAAACTTCTTTTCTCTTCCAAATTTCCCTTCTCGTTGCTCATGCATAAAGTTCGGTTTTCCTCACTACTCCAGAAAGTAAAACAAACAAAATCTCCTCCCTTTTCATGTGTTAAGCATTACTTTATTTACCCTCTGTTAAAACGAATTAATTTCATGTCTTCTAAATTTTTTCTCTCACCCTGAACTGAGATCAATTTTTCACCATAACAAAATATTATTTATGTTTCCAACACAAATAATTAATTCCGTAACACGAAATGATTAATCTCTTCCAAGAATTAAAACTAAATCCACTGCGTGAAATATATTAAAATTTCTAGCCTATTCATTAATCTACCCGTTCATTGTTACGGACTTCAATATTTGTGCTGGAAATATAAGATTCATTTTGTGGTAAAAAATGTATCTCAGTTCAGGGTGGGAGAAAAAATTTACAAGGCGTGGAATTAATTCTGTTTTAACAAAGGTCAAATAAAATAACGCTTACAACACAAGAAGAGATGCGATTTTGTTTATCTTATTTTCTCGCGTAGTGAAGAAAACCGAACCTTATGCATGAAAATTTTCATGACTACTCGAGAAAATAACACAAAATCTCCTCTCTTTTTATGTGTTAAGCGTTATTCTATTCACTCTCTGTTATAAATTTTTCCTTTCACCCTGAACTGAGCCAAGTTTTTACCACAAGTTGAATCTTATTTATATTTTCAGCATAAATAATTGATTCCGCAATATGAAATGAATAATCCCTTCCAAGAATTACAACTAATTCCAATTTATGAAATATATAGAAATTTCTAGTCAACTCAACGTCCATTGACGTTGAAGCAATTACATTTTATGTTTTTATATTAATCCAACATCTCCATCCATGAAGTAATATAAATTACATTTTATGTTTTTATATTAATCCAACATCTCCATCCATGAAGTAATATAAATTACATTTTATGTTTTTATATTAATCCAACATCTCCATCCATGAAGTAATAAATGTGTCGAGAAATTATCATTGTTAACATTACCCTTACATCTCTTTGGGAAGCGATAAAAACGAGAACACTATGGCAAACTACTTTTTGCATTACAAAAATAATAGTAATTCAAACGGTAAGCTGAAAATCTCCTGAATCAAGCGAATTAAAATTTAACTGGTAATATTGAAAAAGTAAATGTAATCCTTTCAGTGGTTTTCCCTGGAATGGAAAGTGTGATTCTTTTTTCAGGGAGGTGCACTGACTTCGGTAGCGTTTATTTACTAATCTCCATCTCGTAAGTTGTTGAATTTATTCACTCAAAGTCCAGAGAATAATGATGATATGAATGTAGGCAATGCCAATTTGCAACATTTGCTTAATAACAAATAAGACCTATAAGAGAATAAGGATAACGAGACATAAATCAAATGCTTTTACCCAGCTTTATTCCAAAGGTTTAAATAATCAAATGACGAGGCAAGAACTGCGGTAGGCACTGCAGGAAACTTATCTGAAGATAATGAAAAAATGATGGAGAGAGAGAGAAAAACGAACAGCAGTGGACTGCTGAGAACTTTTAAGTTAATGCTACTACTGTCAGTTCAGTTCCATTATTCCCGTCACTTTGCCTTCCTATCCTTCACTCAATTCTTTTCTATTTCTATTCCATCTCAAGTTAAACTTCTTTGTTAGTTTTTTCCACCCCTGATTTCAATCCGTTTTCTGGGCATTCAATCACAAAGTCCGTCTCTCCTCCCGGTGCTTCTCTCAGTGACTTCATTTCTCTTCCTACTTCTCCTGCTGGTGACAAAATTGTTCTTCCCATCGCTCTTCCTTCTTTTACGAGTTTAGTTCCAAGAGGAATTTGACCGAAACCACTCTGCTCGTAATCACATCAACTTCCGGTCAAGGTCTCTTTCTCCCTTCCCATCAAGTCTAAATGGTCCTTCTGGGGAGAAGAACCCCGCGTTTATGTGTGTGTGTGTTTGTGTGTTTGTATACACAGACTTTTATTTCTTGACTGCTGGGGTACATAAAAGTTCGCATGCATTCAAAAATTATGCGTTCAACAAAATTTGTAAGCAACATGACGTACATGTTATTTTTACAGACTTCCAGAGGATACTTACGTTGGAAATAAATTCTGGGATCCTCCAATATGTGTGTGTGTGTGTGTGTGTGTGTGTGTGTGTGTGTGTGATGGGATGTTTTAAAAAAAATTAATTTTTTTCTTTAAAGATCAGTCACCGTTAAACCAGTTTTCTGTGCAGGACTTTTATCCATTAAAAAGTGAAGAATTTTCCAGGAAGATGGATTTTCGGGTGGCCGTGAGGGGAGGAACGTTACAGAAGGCCCTTAGAAGTGTCGTGTACCAGACAACCACCAAGTTAAAGTGTCCAATCCTGCAACAGCGCTTGGAATAACTACTAAAAATAAGTGAATAGATAAACTGGTCAACCTTTAGGTTAGGGGCGTTCATTTTCTTGAAGCCCCGATAATAAACTTTTTTTTTTATTTATCCACCGCTGGTATTGTTGAAGTTAATCATGACTGGCAGGAACTCTTGTTGATCACCACCGCAGGAAGTTATCATTCAAATTCATCAGCCAGTCAAAAGCATCATAAACATCATAAAAGCTTCAATGAAATTGGCTGCAGATATTTACCGGCAGCTCCGATAACAGACAAGTAATCCCCATTTTGCCATATGTTTATTAATGGTGATTTTGCTACGTAATGAATTCAGCATGAATACATACTCAATAATAATAATAATAATAATAATAATAATAATAATAATATCCCCAATTCACATCACCTTTGGGAATTACGCAATTTTCAGAGTAACCATGAAAACATGTAGAGTGAAATTAAAAGTCAATATGAAAAAAGTCGAGTATAAAAGAAAACTAGTGGAAATGTGGACACTTTATACAACTGCTAATGCCATAAATATCAACAAAAGAGCCATAAAGGCCATCTGACATGAGAAAAACAATTCTACTACTACTACTACTACTACTACTACTACTACTACTACTACTACTACTAATAATAATAATAATAATAATAATAATAATAATAATAAGAAGAAGAAGAAGAAGAAGAAGAAGAAGAAGAAGAAGAAGAAGAAGAAGAAGAAAGGTCAATAGTATTGATCGTCAAATTATACATACACATCAAATGAGTTATCATCGAATAAAAAAGTACATTAATTTTATAAAGGTGTCGTAAAATCTTAAGCACAAGGAGAAGGCAGCCCTAAATCAATATTACAAGTAGACTATAAAATAAACGAGTAAAATATGAGCCGAAGTTTCTTCAGCGCAGTCGAGTTTTCTGTATAGCGTATAATCAAGGTCACCGAAAAAAATATATCTAGGTGGTCTCCGTATAATGCTGTAAGAGCCGCGGCCCATGAAACTTTAACCACGGCCGGGTGGTGGCCTGTCCTATATCGCTGCCAGACGTACGATTATGGCTAAGTTTAACCTTTAATAAAATAAAAACTACTGAGGCTAGAGGGCTGCCATCTGGTATGCTTAATGATTGGATGGTGGATGATCAAAATACCAGTTTGCAGCTCTCTAGCCTCAGTCATTTTTAAGATCTGAGGGCGGACAGAAAAAGTGCGGACGGACAGACAAACTCGACACAATAGTTTTCTTTTACAGAAAACTCAAAAGAACTAAATCAGACCGCAATACACGATTTCATAAGGACGCAGAATACGAATCATAAACGAGGTCGCCAGCAGAACAATATTACCCTCCGGGTCTAATGGACTCAAAAAGCATGAAAGCGCTTTTTGTAAGGTTACGTCACGTCGGGAGTAAGAAACCCGGAAATTGATGTCTACTAAAGCAATAAGTGTTTCAGAGTAAAAGAGAAGGGAAAAATCAACGCCAAACCTCAGCAATTTACTTCCACGAGAGAGAGAGAGAGAGAGAGAGAGAGAGAGAGAGAGAGAGAGAGAGAGAGAGAGAGAGAGAGAGAGTATAAAACTGTAAACATGAGAATGAATGCTTAATAACTTGAAAAGTTAGCAGAGAACGACACACAATTAATAACTTGAAAATTCACCTTTCACTATAAGAGAGAATATCTAGGTGACAAAAGTCACTTAAATATTCAGTCAGACACACAGACGCATTCACACATACACGCACACAATCAACGTAGGTAAATCAATTCTTTTGCATCAACGAAAGAGAGTGAAAGAGAGACCAACGAAAACCTAAACAAATTAAACCCATGAGAGAGAGAGAGAGAGAGAGAGAGAGAGAGAGAGAGAGAGAGAGAGAGAGAGAAACACGTCTCCTTGTTTTCCGAAGTCGCACGCGTTAAGCAAAGAAGAAAACACAATTGGGGCCGGTTAAGACGTCCCCTTAACACAAAGGATTTAATCGAGCCTTCAATGAAGATGAGACTGGGAATGAGGGGATTGCCAGTGGGTGGGAAGGGGGGCGGGTAGTGCCGAGCGGGAAGACAACTTCCCACAAACAAACACCTTCCGAAAGAAAGAGACTTTGTACTCAACTGAAATCATGAAGAGATGGCAAATCTAAGAAAATGATGTTTGCGCATAGTTTGAAGAAAATACAATGACGTTATGAAATCAGTTCAAAAGAAAGGAAAAAAATCCCCTAAAATGAGATCCACAGGAATGAAATTAAAATTATATCTTACCAACAGCAGGAAACGGTGATGTCCGAGAGAAGGGAAAGGAAGTCAAGAGGTGAAGTCAAAGATACGGAAAAGGAAGACATCTGTTGATGGCTACAAGGTGATGTCTAAAGGACAAAAACGGTCATCAAGTGATGTCAAAAGGATGTTACCGAGTCATGAGGTGATACCAAGGTGATGGAAAAGGAAGTCATAAGGTGTTATTAAAGGTAGTGAAATGGAGTCAGGTAATGTCATGGATTTTGGGAAAAGATTATCAAGTGATGTCAAAGATAAGCAAAAGGGGATGATTTGATGTCGAAGGGAGCGTAAAGCCAAGACGCACTGTTAGAGGGAGTGTAGAGGAAGTCAGGAGGTGGTGTCAATGATAAAATGAAGGACGGCAATAGGTGATGTCAAACGGGGGTAAAAATGGAAGCTGTGAATTATGTCAAATGTACAGAAAGTGAAGTCATATGGTGAAAATGAGGGGAAGACGGTTATGACATGTCAAGTAGGGGAACAAGAGTTGATGGCAGAGAAAGTTAAGTGGTGCAAGTCAAAGGCAGTTTTAAAGAAATTATGTGGTGATGTCACAGGTAGGGAAACATGAAATCATAAAATGATGTCAAAGACAGGAAAAAAGAAGTCATGCATTGATGTCAAGGGGAAAGGAAAATAGCCATGAAGTGATCTAAAAGGAAATGAAGACATGGGGCGAAGGGAAAGGGAATAGAAAATAAGTCATGAGGTAACGCCAGAGAGAAATAAATAAAACCATACAAAACTGTCCTATGGGGCAGATGGAAGTCATAACGTGATGTCATGAGGCGGCAACGACGAGTGAGAATGCTGCACTGATTGCAAAATATGGCTGAGAAAAGGAAAAACCAAACAGCCAACAACGATAAGGAGGGGAGTATCACTACGCTAAAGACAAAATATATCCATAATAAAGACATGAATGATAAATATATTGATAATTTATATTTCAATAATGATGGGAAAATGGACAAGGAACTGTTGGAAGATGGAATAGGACGAAATCATCACAATCTCAAGGCATAAGTAAATTTATAAGGCATATTCAAAACACCTCATATACAAAGATATGAAGACACTCACACACAAAGCCAAATTCGAAAAACAACAAACTTACTGTGGACGTCCGTCCCGAGGAGCGAAAGTTTAGCCTCAACACCAACTTCAATCCGACCCCCTTCCTACTGCAGCTTGCCTTGATCCTCCGGACTCTCGGTGCCAGAGCCCTTCCCCCAGCCCCCGCAAACCATGACAGCAATCAGCTGATCGGTCGGAGTCCCTCCTAGTCCCTAAGTTTCAAGAGGCTTCCTGGCACATTCGGATAACCGCGTCAGATTAAACTTGACCTGACGAGGCAGGTCACCTTGTTCCAAGTAAGAAGTCCTTCAGACCTTGCGGCAACACGACGAATCTGTTTTCATATAACATGTGGGTCTTATAACTGGGATATGGGTGTTTTTTGCGCTGTTAAGGAACACGACCCATTTCTTATTTTGTTTTGATAAGGAGAAAAATCTATGTCCAGAAAACAACGAAGAGATGTGAAAAATATTAATATTTACAGCAGCCAAATAAAGACCATTCAACAGAAGTAGCAAGGAATTTCTATTTTAGCGAGGTCAAATAGAATAAAGTAGCAGCTCTACGCGCACTGACAAGTAAGAACAGAAATCAGCGACATGGGAAGGTTTGCACTTAAAATTATTCTAAAGAATAATTTTATTCCATTTCCCCCGAGTCGAGGTCTGAGCTCATAAAAACCTCATCGGTTGAAATCATTCGTCTCTGAATGTTAAAAAAAGCGACGTTTCTACATTTATTTTGATTTTATCTGCTGGCATAAAACATTCATTGCAATCTTGTCAATTATGAATTGTAATCATCTCCAACCTGCGGCACTTATTCATCATGATCATTTGAAAAGAAAATGGAAACTGAGAAATATGCCAAGTGCAAACACAGAAAAACGTCCTGAATAAAGTTTTATCACTCTTAAACTAACAAAAGTGGACGTAGTTTCAGATAACAGTACTGATTTTCTATATTTTGAATCAAAATTACACCTGAGAAAATTAGTCACCAAGATATAACTTATTCTACATCTTTTAAACTTAAGGCGTAATACACATGCTCAATATCATCTCTAGAAATAAAAGTAAGGATTCCAAGTCACAAACTAATCAATTAGAAAGCACTATAATCTCTCCTCTTTAGATATTTATTCTAAAAACTCGGAAACCCAGCCATGACATCCAATCTACGCTATACGATCGCCACCTGAGAATGAGGTCTTCGTATTATGCATTTTAAATTTCAGGCGTAATAACCCTGCACACGTGCTTGCTCGAATTGGAAGAAAGAGGAAGGGTGGGTCTCGAACGAGCGACCTTGGACAGGTGATGAAGGTCAAACAGCATCGAAAGAGCGCCAGGTCACTTCAAGATGCGTGATATTGCGATACTTTAGTTCCTTCGTTTGCGTTTTGGCTTTGATGAATGACAGAAATATCTAAGAGAGACACGAGCTAGAATACTATAAATAAAACTGTGTATATATACATTATATATAAAGGTGTACGTGTATACACAAACATATATATGTACGTTCATAAGCGATGTCAGGCAGGGCAGCCGATCGAGACTACGGTCTACCCCAAATCAAAGTCCTTCAAAGAAGGCATCGTGCTTACAAAAATGGGAAAAAAGCACGTAAAAGAAGAAGAAGAAGAAGAAGAAGAAGAAGATTCATACGAAATCATAACAAAGTTGTTATGTTTATCATATATAGATTTTACACTTATGACAAAATACATCAAATCTCAAAATTTTAATACAGTTTCACAAAACCTATAAGCAATGATTGAGCAGAATATTTTGTCGGCTGTAAACGCTGCACTAGACAACACCAAAATAAAGTTTGCTGTTTAAACCATAAAAAGTGAGACGTGTTCTATATGCATAGTGGATGTTATAGATGGAATTAAAAATTACTCCAAAACGTTTTTGCAAACGATAACAACGTTATTCTTGATAATAATAATAATAATAATAATAATAATAATAATAATAATAATAATAATAATAATAATAATAATAAAGGATTTCCTTAAGCCAGAGCTTTCTTCCTGTTCTCAGAACGCAATGACCTAAAACAATGGTTGCGTTTATAAATACTTCTTCATACTCTTATTTCTTTTTAATTAAATCATCTTTTCGGTATTCAAACATCCAAGCCAAGAGATACATAACAATATATATACTGATATAATTAACCAAATATCATCAGTAACTTGATTCAAATTCTTTCTCTGTCTTCCGTGTACCCTTAGCGGATGCCGTGGAATTTTGGGCCGATAAAACCTGCCAATGGATTTTTTATGGCCGCAGTCGCCAAGAGGGTCGTGGCACAGGAGCATAATGAACCTAGGGATGGGGGCGATTTAGTGAGGTCCAATCTGACATACGAAATTAGGACAGGTCCTACTTTTTCTTGCCAACTATAGGCTCACATTTATTGGGGGAATAATGTCCAATACATGTTACACTATATTTATTAAGAATTTCCATATCACTACCGTTATTGTAATGTCAAAAATACTATTAAAACAAGTACAGTTGTCACTGGATGGATTGTTGCATCAGTATAACTAACTATGCCGTTTCACTGAGCACACCCACTTACAAAATTGCAAAAAGGAAAAAACGGTGAAAAATTTTGCATGCTGTACGATTGGCGCCTTTCGTGTTTGCAAGGTGGAGTTCCAACGACATGAAACGACCATTTTATGTAATGACGAGTAAGTGTACTTGTCTACAAACTTGGCAACATTTTGACGTTTATAGAATCTACCGGTCAGATTCGCCTTAACTATTTAATTTTCATATTCGCAATTGCCCCTTAAAATCTATTTTCTTCATATTTTCTGATTACGATTTCCACTATTTTGCATTGAATCCGAAACTGAAAATAAAAGAAAATCTCCCATTCTCGTAGCGAATTCGCACTCAGAAACGCATGAAGAAGTAAAGTTATTGCTAAGCCAGCTCGCACTGATGCTTATTTTAGAAAGTGCATCCTAAAAATGTGGGGTAATCGAGATGTAAAAGCTTCAATGCGGCTAATGAAAAAAAAATTTGGTAAAATTTTTTTTTCAACCTTCATTTCCATCAACCTTTCATCTTTAACTGTCAGAGCTTCAGGTACTGTACATCAATTCTCCAATCAATTTCATACCGTTTAGTAGCATTTTGAATTTCTTAATGGTTAATTAAAATTTATATACTATTACAGAAACATTCGGTTTTAGACTAGGGCATTCAGGAGAGGAAATTATTCCACTAGTTACTTGCTTTTCCAGCAATAGTTTACTTCTGATGAAATTAAATCCTTTTCTATTTACCACTATAATTTCTTGTCAAGAATTCAATTTAAATTCTATTCCTATGATAAAACAACAAAACTAGTGGTATAGAGTCTACCTGGGATAAGTGTCACTTTGGCAGCTGGAAATTTTTCATGGGGCTCGTAACTTCAATTAAAAGAAAAAAAAAACGAAACTGATAAATAAGCCCCATCATCACTCAGTAAAGCCACCACCTCTGAAAGAAGAGGTTATTAGTGCATACCATAAACTCTGAATAGCCGATATACCCTCAAAATACCAAAATTAAGATTTGTGCTAATTTACATTCTATAACCATCTAACTGCAGCCTGGCACGTATATTTGAACTGACCGCGGACCGTAGCCCCGCCCATTTACAGGGACGCACGCAAGCATAATGTCTTCCGCGATTAGCAACACGGCTTATTTGTGTCTTTTCTCGACGATATTTTGTGTGATTATCTAGTGTTTTCTGCCATCGCTCTCCAACATCCACCAACACCAACGACTCTTCGGCAATGACAGCTGTGCACAACTGTTGCCACTTAGTGGGTTTTTACCCACAAATATATGGTAGGCAAGTTCTTTGTTTGTGAGCCACTTTACGATCATATTTGTGGGTGAATTTTGTGGGTATTTGTGGGTAATTTTGGGGACAAACGAAATACAATTATTTACGTTATCTATATCTGTCAATATGTCGTGGGAAAGTACTTTGAATATTCCATAACTGTAGCAGGGCATAACTGAGCCTATGTTCCTGTCTCGATCATGTTCACGGAAGTTGACATGTCCAGGTTTGTATCATTGCTTCTCTGCCGAAGTAGTCTGCTCTGCAATTCTGCCCTTTGCCGGGCCTGCCCTCCCCTCCCTCAGTGGAGTTAGAGCCCGAGTCAACGACCTTGTATTTCCCAATTTTTCTCGATTTCAAGCTGCTGCACTGTTGGTGTCAGTGATAAAAAATACATCCAACATTATAGATCGGTCTGGGAGAGTGATGACAGATTCAAAGGTAGTAGTGTAATAACAATTGTGTTCTCGCAAGACTAGATATAGGACCATGCTAAGCAAAACTTGAATTCCGAGAAGCAGGCATGGGTAAGATAATTAAATACTAGTAGGCCTATCTGATTCTGATTATCTTAGGTATTAGTTTTTATTTTGATTGTCATTTGCAATATTTTTTTTATTTTGATTAAATTATGATTAGTTTTCAAGTTTTCTGGTTTTGATTTAATAAGGCTAGCCTATTTTATTTTTCGTTTTTGTGATTATGATTAGATATTTTTCTGTAGGCCTATAGGCCTATATATGATTTGATTATGACTATAATTGCACTTTTTTGTGATTATTTGAAAAAATTAATGATTAGCAATAGGCCTATATTCAATGCCTAAATAGCCTAGGCAGCAAGCTACATCTATTAGATGCACTGTTCAATATTCAAATACAGTATATAACAGTTTTAATAAGTTACTAACAAATAATGACAAAAACATTGTGTGGCCGTGTTTTGAGGTGTCAGTGAGACCCAGTATCACGAGTAATAGGCCTACACACTAACATACACACACACCGTGACGTGCGATACCATTTTACACACACACACACAGTGAAGGATATTATATTCCCGCACTTACTAACAAATAATAATGAAGATATTGAAAGGGGCAAAAAAAAAAAGTAGAGAGATGCCGACGACGGTGGATCTCAACACGTTATCAAGATGATTGTTGGCAGCAATAATCTCTAGTAAGTATTAGAATTATTACAAGAATAAAAATATTTGTCGTCTATAGAATCATTATACGTTAAATAAAGCTGTGTGAAAATAACACAGCATTCTTTAACGTATATTGGTGCTATAGATGACAAATATTCTTGTAATAATTCTAGGTATGTTGTACTGAAAATTTCAATCTTTGTTCCGACATGGTGCTGAAAACTTTTAAGCGCTATAACTCAAAACACTACTTTTTGGGGGGATTCAAATATATGCCAAAATTCTAAAAATAATTAATAGGAGCGTATTGAAACCGCTCATGTGAGTGCATATTGGGTGTGCTTATCTCGTTTATTTCTGTCTCTTTTTTTTTTTGATAATGTGGAAAATTATAGTGCTAGAAGGAATTTCATTAAGAAAACTGCTATTTTCGTTACGCCAAGCGCGACATACGTTTTAAGACACACACACACACACACACACACACACACACACACACACACACACACACACACACATATATATATATATATATATATTTGAAATTTTAGGAAAAACGAAATTACACGTTGTTTGTATGACATTTGAGTATCTACATACAAAATTACTGAGTCTAGGGTAAATAATAAGACCGCAATAAGTTTGTGATGTCATACGACGGACGGACGGACATATCGCGTTCTTATGTTCACATAAATTTGAAAATGTTATTATAATTGTACTCTTAAAGTATTAAGTTGAAGTATTAAATACTTTTAATATTTTTATTAATATTTTTGTGTTAGAGGTTATGGTATGCCCTTAACTTAAAAAACAATTATGAACTCTTGCTTGCTACACAACTCTTCCCAAAAATTTACGTGCGCACGTACGAGATAACAGACAGGCGTGCAAAAACACTTACAATGGCAACCACACACACACACACACACACACACACACACACACATATATATATATATATATATATATATATATATATATATATATATATATATATATATATATATATTTAATTCAGAATAAAGATAAATACCCCAAACATCACGAATCAGAGGCCTCCATCAAAGCTATTCTGGAATGGAATCTCCTCCTTGGACACTACCGAGTGGATATGAACAGCATGTGTAATCAGGCTGGAAGAATCTGTTAATTACACTTTGATAAGGTCAAGATTATATCAACTCCCGCGCTCCCTCTTCACACACGCACACTGCATTATAATCATTCATTCTTATTTTTACTACTGAGGATAGCTAGAGTAGGTTTATCATTCCCCAAAACGGGTCAAGGGCAATTTATTCCAGACACCAAAGTGACGCTGGAACACTATGATTATTAAGAGCGTGCTTCCCAAAAGAGGCGAGCACACACACTTTATGTAGACAAAGAACCAATTCATCTCGTAGGTTAGGTATACCTTAGTTTAACCAGACCACTGAGCTGATTAACAGCTCTCCTAGGGCTGGTCCGAAGGATTAGACTTATTTTACGTGGCTAAGAACCAACTGGTTATACCTAGCAACGGGGCCTACAGCTTGTTGTGGAATCCGAACACATTATACCGAGAAATGTATTTCTATCACCAGAAATAAATTCCTCTAATTCTTCAATGGCCGGCCGAGGACTCGAACTCGGGCCTAGCAGAGTGCTAGCCGACAACTCTACCGACTCGTCTCGTAAATGCGTATGCTATTCCAGATGGGCAGACTATCAAATAACTTCCTGCCTTCCTGAAAACTGGCGTCAGTTAATAAACAAACGCGTACAGAAATATGCTCAGAATTACACAAACACATACTCATACAGAGAGCAAATTCACGACAGAAAGAATATAAATCCTAATCAGAAAATATCCAGGATCTCTACGATGAATGAAAGCTGCTTGTTGTCTATTCCACACTGAACATGCACGGCGGAGGTGGCACTAATCCAAAGTTCAAAAGGCAAAGCGGGTCTGGAGAATTTATAGGTTAATCTTTATACACAACAGAATTATCCACGCTGGCAGCTCACACCATTTATAATAGAAAAGATTATTCTTGCTTAATGTTAAGCAGCTGTAACAAAGTAATTGCTTCTGGTAACACCACATTAGTTCTAATGAAGACCTAGCAAAATTTACTTTGATGATAAATATTGAAAAGCAATTATCTCCGCAATAAACTGAGTTAGTTCAAAATGTTATTTATGATAAATATTCAATTCATCACCCAAGATAAAATTGCAAAAGAGGAGTTACCCAAATGATGCGCTACAAATTCTTTTACAAATTACTTATTTTCAGGAAACAAAGGCCATTATAATTTACCTTTCCTCCAATATTTCACATCTTTTTCGTCCTGCTCTAAAATCCAAGCTACAGTTTTCAAATATAAATATTGTTTCTAGGACTATACGCAATTCTCACATAAATTAAAAATTATTCCTGAAAAAGATTGCTCTAAAAAAAATTCTCTTTATTCAATTATTATAATCTTTACTGTATGTTGCTTAAAAATACAAAAAAAGACCGTTTTCCATCGTAAAGCCATTTTTGGTTTCAGAAATACTCATTATTTCACTTACAAGGAATAGGCACCAGCTTTGAATGAAAATATAATACATAAATACAAACAAAAATGTTTTGAAACACCGAAAACCTAAAACATGTTACAAATGTACCAGACATTCAGTGTTTAAAAGTATAATTTTCACGATACGAACTGCATAAATTTCTTAATGGTAAAAAAATTACGAGTCTAATTAAGGGGAAATGACCAATAGTCAATGACTTATAATTAACTCATTTACAGTGGAGCTGCCGTCAAGAACCCGAGCAAAATAAATTAAACAGGGAATCAATAATAAAAAAAAAAGATAGATTCAATCAATCGCGCTTAAACACGATTTCTAAAGGAGTGCTGTGCTAGTTCCCTTATTAGTTTTGAGGCCTGTTTCATTATAGTTATTTCCAGACCAATGAAAAAGGATTCGTTTAGCTTTGTATTTATTCTCAAAAACAAAGACGGAAAACAGTAAAATTCTAGCTCTACGTCTGTAGCAAAAAAAAAAAAAAAAAAAGGATAAAAGAACAGAGACCGGGAAACAACCGTTGTGTACGATGAATGATTTGAGGTATAAAGAAAGACGAAAATCAAGATGAAAAAAAAGTTATTGCAGAACTTTTCTACACAGGTGGTGACGTTCCTTTCTTTCAAGTTGAGGTTTATTCTAGCATTCAGAGTGGAGAGATGACTGTTCCAAGCAACAGATCAGATTGGTTGGATAGCTGGTTGATTAAATGGAAGTTATCTGAGATCACGATGTGACACATCCATAAAGCAATAAAAACAAAAACTGACTGATAATAGAGATTCTGTGGGGCATAACCTTGAAAAAGTATACCTTAATTTAACCAGACCAATGAGCTGATTAACAGCTCTCCTAGGGCTGGCCCGAAGGATTAGACTTATTTTACGTGGCTAAGAACCAACTGGTTACCTAGCAACAGGACCTACAGCTTATTGTGGAATCCGAACCACATTATACCGAGAAATGTATTTCTATCACCAGAAATAAATTCCTCTAATTCTTCATTGGCCGGTCGGAGAATCGATCGCGGGCCCAGCAGAGTGCTATCCGAGAACGATACCAACCAGTCCAATGAGGAACTACATATAAGGAAGCTATCGACCGCCTTAGCGTAAAGAGAAGCATATATAAAAAGAGAAATCTCAAGAAAATAACTAAATATGCTTAGTAATGTCTATGAGGTCTTTTTTTGTGATACAGTGATACGAAGCGAGAACACATTCAATTACTTATCTCACACAAAATGTTTCTGAATGATTGAAATTCTAGTCTCGTCCTCCTTTACCACTTCTATATGCACAATCATGCACGCATATGTAAAAATATACCCCAGTTCATTGACGAAATCCGTGATTCCCCTTCAGTTCATAAACTAATTAAAGCTCTTGAGCAGCGAAGCGACCATTTCCACCCATTACCAAAGTCGGCAAAGAAATGAACTTCCATTTTCGGTTTTCCAGCGAACTTCGAGCCAGTTTTTGCACCAAAAGGAATAGCACCACTTATTTCACTGTGTGGAATGTGTATATGTATATATATATATATATATATATATATATATATATATATATATATATATATATATATATATATATATATATATATATATATATATTATATATATATATATATATATATATATAATATATAAATATATGTGTGCGTGTGTGCATTTTCGGTTTTCCAGCGAACTTCGAGCCAATTTTTGCACCAAAAGGAATAACACCACTTATTACACTGTGTGGAATGTGCAAATATATATATATATATATATATATATATATATATATATATATATATATATATATATATATATATATATACATATTCATAATAGCCTTCAATACAGCGTTACGCAAAGAGCCTCTGTAAAATTTTTGCCACTTACGTCTTTCCTATGCTTTATTTTCCACAAATCTCCGCTCATCTCCAACCTCCCTTCTCACAGTTCTAATCCAAGTAAGCCTAGGTCTTCCAACTCTTCCAGTGCCCAAAAGAGCCCAGATGACACAATCACGTACTATTCTAACAGGGGTTGTGCAAAGGTCATGTCCAAACCATCTCCATCTCTCTTCATCTAAGTATAGAACTTTCGTTATTTCCCTATGGTATCATTTCTAATTAAATCTTACCGTCTGAGGCCTAATATTCTTCCTAAAGCTTTATTCTAAGACCGGCCAAGTCTTTCAGCTTAAGTTTCTTCTTCATCCCACGATCCATGCCCGTGCAGATTCATACCATGATCCATGCCCGTGAAAAAGGACAGACCGTCGCCTATGCAATTTCAGTCAATTTGATTTTCAAATCTTATTCAACTTGCCCATCGTTTGAATTGTCTTTTTCAGTGTTTCAAAAAGAGAACCTGCACTGGATATTATTATCGTTATTAAATATATGAGAGATTCGGCTTCATTAATCCTTCCTTCATCTAGTGTTATTTCATCACTTTCCGCATGCTCTGTCCTCATTACTTCTGTTTTTTTAAATTCGTTTTTAGCCCTAGCTTTCTAGAAATCTGCTGCATTGAATGTATATATATGTGTGTATATATATATATGTGTGTGTGTGTGTGTATATATATATATATATATATATATATATATATATATATATATATATATATATATATATGTACAATTTTAACCTGTCAGATTGGTCACCCTCAGGTAGTGATTCCCGATGTATCTGATTTTCTCAGCAGGGAATACAACAACTGACTGCTAGTCCCTTGCCCACACCCATGCAGGCGGCGGGGCGCCCTCTAGCAACAGCGTCAGGGTTCGATATCAGTCGTCTAAACAAGAACTGGTTATATAATTACATATGAACCATTATGCAACAAATGCATATAAGGAACAAGTTTCAAATTATCATTCTTAAACCATCCCTAAATATGATTATTTATAAGGCTTGAAAAATCATTTCTAAACCACTACACCGCTGGGCAGATTAAATCAGGTTAATGGAAAATCATGATACAATCGGCACTCAACAGAGAAATTTGGTTTGGCCTTTGAGTTTATTTGCTGGCTTATGCTTGTTGTGTGTGTGTGTGTGTGTTGAGTGTAAGCGTTAATACATAAGTATTGCCCATTTTTTAGTTTTCTGTAAAAGAAAACTATTGAGATGGCTTTGTCTGTCCGTCCGCACTTTTTCTGTCCTCCCTCAGATCTTAAAAACTACTGGGGCTAGAGGGCTGCAAATTGGTATGATGGTCATGGACCCTCCAATCATCCAACATACCAAATTGCAGCTTCATTAGGTTTTATTTTATTCAATGTTAAAATTAGCCATGATCGTGCGTCTGGCAATGCTACAGGACAGGCCACCACCGGGCCGTGGATGAAAGTTTCATTGGCCGCGGCTAATACAGCATTCTTCTCTGTACAGAAAACTCGATTGCGCCGAAGAAACTTCAGCGCATTTTTTACTTGTTTTCATTGTGAAGAGATCGCGGCGACGTGGTGTCCCTTCCCCACCCCCGACGAATTCTAGACAAAAAAAAAAAAAAAAGTAATTTTAAAAAAGTTAGTTTATTTATATTATAAGTAATAACGAACTTGCATTTTCAAAAATATACAGGTAACATTCAACCATTTTATATTTCTAAGGAATTTCCATTCACTCATACATACGAGTATACTGTATATGCTGCGATTCTCTGAAAAAACAGGTGCTCGTCCTACATCCTCTAAATGCAATTTGATGGGATTCTCATTAAAAGCAACATCTACTGTCCAAAGATTTCTCTTAACTGAATGGCCCTTCCAGCAACTCTCTGGAGAATACGATTGAATGACGTCAACACTAAGGTCTAAAAGGTGTGCCCTATGAATCTTTGTTATCACCCCCAATATGGAAAACAAATATGAGAGAGAGAGAGAGAGAGAGAGAGAGAGAGAGAGAGAGAGAGAGAGAGAGAGAGAGAGAGAGAGAGAGAGAGCCACTGGGATTAGTTCTTCATTTCTCCCTCCGTTGTGCGTGGAACTTATCCCAGTCCTGTACGTTTTCTGTATTTACTTTCCATACTCTCAAGAAGGGAAGCCCATAAGCAATCCCCTCCTTTCATGGAACGAGCTAGATTGATAAGTTAAATTCATCTCGTTGTTTTTACAGATAAGTATTCATCTTTACCTACTATAAACAAAAATAATAAGGTTAATAAATAAACTGTTAAAAAATAAATAAAAGTCATTTTCACCTACACGCCTCCTCTGGATCGATTTCATTATTGGCCTCAACCAAGAAACTGGGAGATTTGCCAATAACCTTAAGCCGCATTGCAAAATGAAGGATAATGGGAGATGGGGGAGGCGGCAGAATCGATGGAAGAGAAATTTCAAGGCTCAGCAGCTATGGGGAGCCGCAGTGAGGTAATGTTAGAGGAATGGGGAAAAATATATATAAAGCTATAACTTTACCACCCAAAAATGAGACACTAATACAACATGGTGTATAAGGCCACTGCAAATTAGAATTTTAAAATAACCTAGGATCTGTGAAAGCAAACTTGCAGGAAAATTAAATAAATTGATGAAATGAAGCACAATACACACACATACATACAAACACTCGTACATATGTGTGTATACATTTTAATGAGTGTAAATGTGCGCGTGTTCATGTGTATGGTTATATACACTCACAAATGCTTATGTATAAGCTCTGATTCAAATACAATAACTAAATAAACACCCGTTACTAAACGTCAGTGAGCACGAAAACAAGTAGAAAATCGGATGACTGTATAAATCACAAACTGACTGACATACAGAAGTTCCTGTTTAAACAATAACTTAAAAATCGTTGTTTTGTTTGTTATACATTTTAATATCAAAGCGCCTATTTAAGGCCTTACTCTGCACTGCCGGTTCGGTCGTTTCTAACTGGCCAATAACAGCAGATGGACAGTTAGTCTCCCTGCCAAGAGAGAAAAAATAGCTGGAAAGGACGTGCTATGCCCACAGAATTCGTCAACATTCTTAAACTGAAACTTGTACATTTATTTCCGTCGTTCAGAATTTTTTCTTTTCGGAATTAGTCTGTGTGATGTCAGCGAACACTACTAAGACCTCTATAATTTGAAAATTCTCTCCATCTTGAACGTTACTTGTCCCATCCTGTCTATTCTTACAAAGGGAGCAATCGTCTATTTCGGAAAATTTAATGTGAGCCACCACTGTTCCTCTCTAGGCCTTTTTCTTAATATTTCCCATCAGGCCTGTGGTTTATAAGATCACTGGGTTACCCGTACTTCCGTCCTTCTATTGACAAACAGTTAATAAATAAAGCAAAAATGACTGATTACGCGTCTGCACGTGGCTCATCTTTGATGATTTGGTCGTCTTAGCTGTGGTATAGAAGCTTGAAACGATTTGCCTTGTTTGTTCAGGTTCCTGTCTGAGACTAACAACTGTTAATCAAAGTGTCATAACTTCTTTCTCAAAGGTAGTGACTTCATACATAACATGTTTCAACAACAATTATCAAAGACGTCAACACGAACTAAATTATTTATATAGATATTAAAATTAAAATCGATGAAGTCCTAAAACACTGCATTCTACTGAAAATGTCACTGTCAGTACTACTACAACACATACAGATGTACAGATCTAAACATGCTTTTAGTTTTCTGTAAAAGAAAACTATTGTGCCGGCTCTGTCTGTCCATCAGCACTTTATTCTGTCCGCCCTCTTATCTTAAAAACTACTGAGGCTAGAGGGCTGCAAATTGGTACGTTAATCATCCACCCTCCAATCATCAAAACATATCAAGTTGCAGCCCTCTAGCCTCAGCAGTTTTTTTTTTATTTTATTTAGGGTTAAAGTTTAGCCATAATCGTGCTTCTGGCAACGTTACATGATATGCTACCACCGGGCCGTTGTTAAATTTTCATGGGCCGCGGCTTATACAGCATTATACCGAGACCACCGAAAGATAGATCTATTTTCGGTGGCCTTGATTACATGCTGTACAGAAAACTCGATTGCGCCGAAAAACTTCGTGGCATATTTTACTTGTTTATCTATAGTAGAACATAATAAAAACCAAACCACCACCGGGCCTTCAGTACAGCATTATACCGAGACCACAGAAAGATAAATCT
This sequence comes from Macrobrachium rosenbergii, assembly GCF_040412425.1. Classification (NCBI taxonomy): domain Eukaryota; kingdom Metazoa; phylum Arthropoda; class Malacostraca; order Decapoda; family Palaemonidae; genus Macrobrachium; species Macrobrachium rosenbergii. The sequence continues at coordinate 16,406,371 of NC_089743.1, read as the reverse complement.
ATTTTCGGTGGCCTTGAGTACATGCTGTACAGAAAACTCGATTGCGCCGAAAAACTTCGTCTCATATTTTACTTGTTTATCTATAGTAGACTACAATAAAAACCAACTTCAGTACTAAACATAAAATATTTACCATTAAAATACAAGTAAGAGAACCTCGAACAACCGTTCAAAAGGCGCCCCATCAATGAGCTGTCACACAACCAAAACACTACAGAACCACGAAATTCGACCGAAGCCTAAACCATCAGTACAAATGAGACCATCACTTGGTACCCATGTCTCGGGAGCAATTAACTTTGTCCATTTGACGCCAGAGCATTATTAATCAATTAATAATCAATTCTCTCTCTCTCTCTAAAACGCAACAAGCATTCGAGTTTCGGAAAACATTCATTTTTCCTTAATCAACAGAAATTAAAGTTTTTCTCGTGACAAAATTCCCTGAACATACAAAACTATGTAAGTATTTGTATCAAAATGCTGAGACAGCATTGCCGCTTCAGTGAAATGGTGACATCAGTTTGAAAACAAGATCATCGAATTTGAAAATTGAAAAGCTGCAAGTCATCATACCAAATGACAGATTTCTACTAATCAATCGACTCCTGTCCGACTATAAAGTCACCGAGGGACAAACAGCGAACGAGGAGCCGAGGGGGAGACTGAATGGATTGGAACAGGATATGTAGGTCCTGGGCGGGCAGACAGAGCACGGAGAGACATTTGTGTGCTCTGTTAAGTCACCCTTGGCTATGTAATTCAGCTGGACCTGCATAAAAGTCGTCGCTTTAGTTGAAAAAAAAAAAAAAAAAAAAAAAACGTCGACCAACCAGTGACACTGCGGAAGTTTAAATAAGAACCCTTCGTCCTCAGAGAGAGAGAGAGAGAGAGAGAGAGAGAGAGAGAGAGAGAGAGAGAGAGACTATAAATCAAAACCTTAAAAAACAAAAAGAAAACAAGTCGGCAACTACCTCAAAGGGAACACACAATTCTACAAAATAAATCTAAAAATAATTAAAACATTTAAATAAATACCAAGAAGAATTGAAAGGAAAAATAAGCTTCCAGAAACGCCTTTCAACCGCACGTCCTCCAATAAATCACAATTTGCCTTCAAACAGTCAACTAGCCGTGAGGTGGTGTGGTGCAAAGGCGGGAGAGGATGCAAGTGGGTCGGATGAAGAGGAACGGAAATTGGCCCCAAGGAGGTCATACATTGTTTATCGATGTATTGGAGCAGATTCCCTGGACTTTTATCGTGCGGAGTAATTTGCTGGAGGAGGTCATGGATGTTTATAGGTCTGCATCACACCCTCCTCTTCCTTGAGATCGTCTGCATGTGCTGGAACGAAATGGGTGCTGAATAACATGTTCGAAAATCATCGATGCACTCCAGGTCCGGAAACGGTAAGCCAGTGAAGTGGATTCAGGTGCTGGATTCAAGGTCTCAATAAACTCATCGTCGCTGTTTGGGAATGATGCCAAAATGTGCCTGTATATTTGTGCCGCGCCAAACGTTTGGCCAAGTAAGGGAAATTTTCGAAAGAGGAAATCGAGGAGTAGCGCCACGGCACACAAACATATTTGAGTGGATAGTCAGATATTCCATCCAGCCTATCAATACTCTTCAGCGCGTGTCAAGAGATGTCCAGAGTGTAAAATTACTCCCACACAGACACGCAACACCAGTCATACCGATTTATCTGACATTTCTTCTATAATCAACAAAAATCATTGTATTGCTCGGTTCAACGGATATTTCTTCGTCTCGCTTGTAAGCTTAAGACTACTCTTTTTGGGTCCGTTTTTACAGAGAGAGAGAGAGAGAGAGAGAGAGAGAGAGAGAGAGAGAGAGAGAGAGAGAGAGAGAGAGAGAGAGAGAGATGATACAAAAATCTTTCTTTCTTTACTTTTCGAATTAAATTACCTGAGTGATCACTCGAATATGAACTCAGGAGCTCCTATCGCTCTGTTTGCATCTCTCTCTCTCTCTCTCTCTCTCTCTCTCTCTCTCTACACAGACTTGGCCCTTCACTGGGATCGACTCTCCTTCAAATATCAACACATTCTTTGCAAACGAGTCATTCAGGCCATACTACGAATAACACGCAACCAAATAATCCGTTTTTTCTCTTTTTATGGAATGGTCCTCCATAAACCGCTTACGTGTCATTTGCTCCTTATTTCGGATTAAATTCTCCAGACAAACTAATACAATATCTGCATTATAACAATCTCTCAGTGTATTATTAAAGTATAATAGTAATTAGAAAAACTAAAAGAAATAACGAAGATGAAAAATTATAACGCGCGCAAATTAGAAAATCAACGACGAAAGGAACAGATGCAAGTAATTTCTCCTTGTAAATTTTGAACTCACATCGGGATCGAACCCAGAACTCTCAAATGAAAGGCAAGAGCGTTGCCAAATGACCAACAGAGGCCACAAAACTTTGGAACCTGAGCCTTTCTTTACCTGAGGCAATCTCTGGGAAGGTTACAGTCTGCACACCTGCGAGTTTTACCCGGCCCACCAGTGACCCAACTGTAAGCATTTCATTCGAATTAACCTTTCTGAATGAATCTGAAGGAAGTAGTCAACACCTACTCACATGTGTAATAGAAATAAATTTCTAACTCATATCGGGATCGAATCCAGGGATTCAATCACCATGTTAGAAACTTATTTCTGTTACACGCGTGTGATTGTCTGTTATTTTTCATATAATTTCTCATTACTGAGGAATTTAATACAAGAAAATTTTTCATACAAGCAAATAACCTGCGACAAATGAACAAAAATATGGGAAAGCAATGAACAACGGGATATATCCTTTGTTCAAATTTTAATCGAATTTTCTGATGGAAAAAAACAAATAAATTTAGTAAACACTATTAACTCCTCAGGAGTCACTAGCATTTTACTAACGTATTTCAGTCAAACGGAGGGAAGTAACAGCTGTTGAGGCAAATAACCTGGGTAACAGAAAAAGACACCGCTCAAATAATAACAGTATCATTAAACTTCAAAACCTCAGGGTCAAAATCGTGTAAGCTGAAAATTAACGATAAAACTAATAAAATAATGAAAAACAACTATCTTTGAAAATGCATGGTGACCGTGAGATGAAATCTGAAGAAAATAACCGAATGTCAGATAAGTTAACTGTAAGATTAATATATATATATATATATATATATATATATATATATATATATATATATATATATATATATATATGAACTAAACTACAAACGAATATATCTGAAATTGATCTGGAGAGATACAGAAGTCATTTGTGAAAAACACGCTTGAAAGTGTTCAACAAACCATAAAAGATATGAAAAACCACCAAACATTCAAACTTTGAAGATTTAAGTTAAAAGTTTTAGGATAAAAAAATGGTTGGTGATCGGCAATCGAACAACGAGTTATATATATATATATATATATATATATATATATATATATATATATATATATATATATATATAATTCTACATTACGTGTATCTAAAATGGAAACTTTCCCTGACGAAATGACTGGAGGTGACCTTGTGCGTAAAAGAGAGCTCGGGTAGCTTTAAATGTCCTCTTTTTCTCTCTGACCTATGTAATCGTAAATGGGAGTTGACAGAGCAAACAACATCCCTAATTAGCTCCGTATTGACACAGAATTACCGAAGAAATTTGCCCAAGACGATTTACGAGAGAGAGAGAGAGAGAGAGAGAGAGAGAGAGAGAGAGAGAGAGAGAGAGAGAGAGAGACAAAATACTTAAAAATTTTCTGATGAATTTAAGGTTAAAGAAAAGGCTCTAACATGCATGAAAAATGACAACGTAAGACAAATAGTCTCTCTGTCAGTGGCTCTCTCCATCAAAAAGTTTAAACCAGGGAAATAAACCTAATGAAGAGACAGCACCAAACAGGAAACTTCATCACACGTCGCCAGCACAGAGGAGGCACAACAAAAGACGAATTCAAAACAACCTTGCCGAAAGCCAGCGCAATGAAATTCATCCTCTTCATTATTCTGAAGACATAAACCAAGCGACACGGAGCAGGGCTAAAGACAAATTTAATAGTGATCCGAGAGCTTTTTTTGCTGATGCCCGCAGTATATTGAGAGAGAGAGAGAGAGAGAGAGAGTTACTGATATTTCTCCGCTAGAAAGCAATAAACAGAAAAGAAAGATGCGGATCACTACTGAGAGAGAGAGAGAGAGAGAGAGAGAGAGAGAGAGAGAGAGAGAGAGAGAGAGAGAGAGAGATTTCTACTAAGGAGCATTAAAAAGAAAAGAAAGATGCGGATCACTGAGAGAGAGAGAGAGAGAGAGAGAGAGAGAGAGAGAGAGAGAGAGAGAGCGAGAGAGAGAGAGAGAGATACTTCTGCTAAAGAGCAATAAAAAGAAAAGAAAGATGCGGATCACTGAGAGAGAGAGAGAGAGAGAGAGAGAGAGAGAGAGAGAGAGAAACCCACTCACTTTGTGCGTCCAAGAAATCTTTTCCAATACCGAGCGATTTCGACGTTAATTGCCCAATTGGCTCTTCTCTTCTTACGGCATTTACAGCAGCAATTAAAGAACAGGCTTGTGTCCGCCTTGGACCAAGAAGAGCATCTACCCTTTGGGTTTAAAAATAGTAATTAAGAAATAAAGATAAATAAGATGAAAACGAAAATATAAATAATTGTTGTACAGTAACAGCTAATATTATAATTCAAAACTTCGTTTGACTATGTAGAAACTTGTATTTTTAGAAAGCATAATTACAATTTTTCAGGTTTTTCTTCCGCTTATCTTGATGAAACTTTCAGTTGGAGATTACTTTCAAGGTCGAAATTTAATCATTTTCTCTATAGATCTCGGCAACAATGATACTAAGATGTCTTTAACCGACAGAATGTTACACTGTCAAACGTATTAGGATATTTTTACCCCTGAAACAGCTTTCAAGGTCATCAGGACATTGCAAGGTGTTTCTGAACCCTGAGCAATTTTCCAAAGTCACAGGTTAAATTCAAATTTAATAGCTTACTTTACTCTGGATTTCATAAAACTGGGCATATTTTCACAGAAATGGTTACCGTTTATTTCCCCAAAATAGCTTGAAATATTTTTCAATGCCACAGGCCAATGTAAAGTCCTAAATATTTTTCAATGCCACAGGCCAATGTAAAGTCCCAATTGAATTTTCATTTTCTTAGTTTGTTATAATTTTGAAGGCCTAATTCGTAGGTCCAGTAGGATGGGTGATTGTCTGCCTAGGTATCTTTTACTTTGATCTATTTTTTCCTAGATTGATTTCTCAAGGGGCACAGGATCATTTGAAAGGCCGAACTTTTAGCTGCTCTCCTCTAGATCAAAAAAATTACGAGAGGTGTCTAGCGTGCAGAATCTTTGTCAGGATATACAACTAAAGTTTGAAGGGTGACTACTGATTCTGGATGGTGGGTATTTCACGCCTCCAGTTTGCTAAAAAAAATTGTTTTCGTTACATCTTTTAAAACAGTGCTGTTCTGAGTGTTACTTCTAATACCCACTATGGCCATTTTGACAAAAGACGTGTTTTCTGGCATATAACTTCATAAAATGTTTGAACATGACATATAGAAATATGATTACATTCAAGGGGAACTGCATAATGCAATGTTGATGTTGAACTGTAGTATCTATTCGTCAGAAAACTTACAAATGAAATATCATCATTACTTATTTACTGAAGCTTCCAAAGAACCATGCCTCCATGCGTAGATAACGGTATAAACAGTTACGAACAACAGAGTAAACTGCAATAATATGGTATACAAATATATCAGACAAATAAAAGAGAAATCATCAAACTTCATTTTAAATCATGTACTTCAGAGTGCAAATACCATCTCTCTCAAACCCAAAAGCATAAAATTCCACGACACTAACAGTATGACATCGTGGTATCTCATAAGACTAGGCTGCTGGCGCTGTGCAAACAAGTTGCATGCATTAGCGCTAAAGGCACAGACACTAAAAAGAAAATAAAGTCCATGAGAGATGACCAGCAAGACAAAGGATCTTCCAAGCAGATTATAAATTAAAATTACCATAATTACTATGATAAATTTTGCCCAGAAAAATGTCCAGAGATGCCGATGACACCCAGAAAAAAAAAAAAAAACCTGGCGGCATCCAGATCTTTAGTTACTATCTCACTTAAAATGGGAAGCACTACATACAATGTTTTTCTCTTTAACTACATTAGATACAAATATCGATATTTACGGATTAAAAAAAGCAAGATCACACGCTTATTATTATTTTTCATCTGATTTAATTAGACAAATCATTTTCCTTATTCATTTGCTGTTATACATGTAGATTTTCTACACTATTGTCCTCTGGCTTTATCTTATTTTACATACTGGAATTCAATAATCATGTAGTGTCATGCTAAAGCATGTTACGGACGTTTTAGTTTATTCCAAAAGAATTATAGCACCATATTAACATTATTAATGATAGCACAGTATTAAAATTATTACAGCTATAACAATAATAGCTGAATTTCCTCTTGTTTCCGAGAGAGAGAGAGAGAGAGAGAGAGAGAGAGAGAGAGAGAGAGAGAGAGAGAGAGAGAGAGAGAGAGATTCCTAAATTTAGAAAGAACACTAATATGGTGGTAAGGCCTAGTAAATGAAAAAGACCCCAGAAACCATAGTTCAAGGGATAAGTATTACTTATTACAAAGTCGTGAGCGGGGGGAGTTGTGGAAGCCAAGGAAAGTTTGTTGAAGATGAAAAATGACAAAAGAAAGGGGGAGAGACGATGCTGTAGGGAAGTAGCTAAAATGTGAAAAGTTAATGTATGAAACATGTAACAGGCAAATAAAGACTTACATAAAGAGTACGCAAAAATGTGGGCGATATATATATATAGACACAGTATGTATATATATATATATATATATATATATATATATATATATATATATATATATATATATATATATATATATATATATATATATATATATATATATATATATATGATCAAATACAATGACAATAAAAATGGTCTAAAGTGTGCTGAAATGTATAAACTAATGAAATTATACACGCTGAAGAATAATGCAATTAATGAATTGAATAAACAATTGTTAAATCAGATACCCTAAATGATTTTTGTCGAGAATTGTACATTGTAAAAATCTTCAGCTATCAAAGTGCCATGTTCTAGCACATTAATTCTATAAACCTTTCTCAACGAATGCACAATGATTACACCAGAGCAGAAAGATGGGAACACACAAAAATTTATAATGACTATCTATAATTCAGTACTATTAGCGTTATAATTTTTATAAAGTTACAAAAGACAATTGCGAAAATCACTTCACTAATGTCCTCAATCAATGGAAAATAAATCAATAAAAAAAAGACGCTTCTCTAGTTGCCTTTCTTCGTCCCCCACCACTGCAATCTCCCTGAGACACACATCTCTTTTTGTGGGAATATCCTGACAATATTTCCAATCTCAACCATCCCCTTGCCCATAAAATGGAAGAAAAAGAGGGAGAAAAAGAAGTCATTGAAGAAGAAGAGGAAAAAGAAGATGGGGAAAATCTTGAATTATGATGAAACAGGAAGGAGGAGAAAGCTAAACGCGAGGAATAACCGGGAGGATGAGGAGGAAAGGATGTCGAAAAAGAATGAGGAGGACAGGATAAAAGAGGATAGGGTTATAGTGAGAGATCGAGAAAAACCTCGTTTCCTTCCTTGACCTCTCCTTGAATTTCTGCCTAAGACGCTCCTAAAGGTCAAAGGAACTCTTTGGCACTTTCAAGAGATACAAAAGGTGCCAAAATCTTTTCTCATGCGGCAGATGGACCGTGAAACTTCTTGGCACTTGAAGTGGTGTGTTTTATAAATAACGGATGATATGAGGAATCAATCGACTGTTTAATACTCTAGCAGTTATAAGAATCAATAGTTTATAATGTTAATAATAACATCATCAACATTCAAGAACGTAGACGGTAAATAAATGAAATATCAGTAACCATAATCATTTTTACCACTAATGGCTCGCCCAACAATCAAGAGATGCCTAAGCAAGAGAGAGAGAGAGAGAGAGAGAGAGAGAGAGAGAGAGAGAGAGAGAGAGAGAGAGAGAGAGAGAGAGAGAATTGAAATCTGAAGCAATACGGGTCCAGTGCAAGCATAAAGAAAATTCATGTTGCAGAGGATAAAATTTCTTTCATTTGGCTTTGAAGTCTATAGAATCCCTGGAGCAACTAAAACAAAGTTGACTGAAAACACGTGAGATTTATACCTGGGGGATACATGTCAGACACCGGGCTATCTTAAGGGCGTGGGTGGAGTGAGTCTTCCCTCCTGATTGGCCGAGCACCTCCCTGACGTCAGACAACCTCACTCTTCTTATTGACTCACAGGTCATGACATCACAGACTCATTTCGTCTCCCATTGGTCGAGATGTGAAACGCCTGATTCCTTAGGAACTCATGGTGTTGGAAGGTCGGGTCTTGAGGCATCTATGATAAAATTGCCCTGGGACAAATGCAAAAATTAACTTCGCAAGGGAAAAAATAAGGTAGGTACTCCTTACAAACGAGAGGTGGTCACAGTGTCTTAGGAAATTACTTATAGGGGAAGTAAACGAGAGAAGGGAAAACGAACGAAAAACTATAAAAATACGAGAGCCCAGGAAAAACGAGAGGTCTCAGAGGTGTAATTAAGGCATCTAACTTATGATGGCTTCTTAATTACAGTTACTGGAAATGAAAAAGTTTTGCGGGCAATGGTTTTTGACCCGCCAGAGGGGTTTCAACAAATGTGTCGGAATAACAGGAAGACTACTTCTCATATATATACAGCACAAACGCCTCTCTTGTTTGCAGCTACAATTTTGCAGGTACGGCACAGCAAAAAGGATTCCACAGGCTAACATGAGATGTGTTTTCATTAGGGTTTAATGTCGACAAGGATTGCGTTAAATACAGACTATTACTAGCTCAGAATAAGTATGTTGAATATAAGATGATTTTCTTTTCTGAGAGAGAGAGAGAGAGAGAGAGAGAGAGAGAGAGAGAGAGAGAGAGAGAGAGAGAGAGAGAGAGAGAGAGAGAGAGAGAGTGTTAGCAATTTTTAAAGAAGTCTACGATGAACTTTCACACTAACGTTCACGAGCATTGTCATTAAACCTTTGGGTACCAGGAAGATAATGCGTACTGGTATGGTTGTTACACCTCGAGCGGAATATGAGACAAGAATTAATTAACTGTCTGGCAAGGTGATAAAGGTAAGATAGCCCATGAAGTGACGTCGATGGCTTTAACTGTTTCACAACCACGGGCACGAGAAATATACCGACCAAACCTGTCCATACTACAGTGGCATTATTATTATTATTATTATTATTATTATTATTATTATTATTATAATCAAAGGTCATCTTACTAGCACAATTCCATGGAATCAGCAAAAAAAAGTCAATGCCCTGAACAGCAATTCTTCTAATAATTTCCGTATCGAAAAAATAAGAGGAACAGCTCTAATCAATATCAGATCTAGATACAATTAATTAGCTGCATATCAATCGGCGCTCATTTCTCACATCTGTCTATCCAGAAAACTATTCACCAGCTAAAAGGAATACGAGGGCTATTACTGTGATGATTTTTGTAGAGTCCACAATATTAACTGTAAAACAATATCATCGTCTGCCACAAAACAACAGCACCTTTAATGCAAAAACGCTTTTGCCGAAACGATGGTAAACCGTTGATCTCGAACACGTTTACTGTAGTTTTTGGTCTTTGAAGTATCAGCAGGACAATATTTTCAAACAACATGTTACACATAACGACCCAGACACTAGAGGAAAAATAAACAGTAATGGAATATAAAAACTAACAGATTTCAAACGTGTACTTATAAAATGACAGCTTCCATCAAAATATTTTGAAATAAGAATTTCTAATGAAAAACTACTGATATTATCAAAGTTTGCAATGAAACTGCAAAACATGAGATTCTAATTACAAAGAGAATATAAAACAGCAATTGCATATAAAATGCAAATGTTTTTATATTTGGAAGCGCTTTCCGTTAAAACATGACATATAATGAAAATTTTAAAAACTGAATTGAGAGAAATTAAAAAAAGTTGTCAACTAACCCAAAAATATATAATCTATATTTATTATAGTTAATACAACATTGAAAACCGTTCCAAACAGCGTTCCGAACAAATAAATTTAGAAATATGTTACATACGCTATGTACGTTCACACTAAACAGTCGGCACGTTTGTTATTCAAGCCTCCCTCTTCACGGTTTCAGGTAAATGGAAATGAGAGTTAAAATTTACAGACTGATTTTTCTGAATCGAATTTCTCGACATGGAAATGACAGAAAGTGCGATAACTTTAGCACACAGGGATGATGGAACCGCAAGCGGGACGCAGCAGTATGGTAAGAAAAGGACTGATCTGGTGACCAGGAAGAGTACGGCATGCACAAAAGAGGAAGATGTTCCAGATATATGGGATGAGGAATAAATTTTGTATCTGTAAAACTGGAAAGGTGATAAAGTGATTTCAAGAATCATAAAGGCATAACATAGTTAGTATAGGTGGAAAGGTGTATGGCAATGTTTTGATAGAGAATGCCATACAGATCCTACAGTGACTGATAGTATGTCAAGACATGGACCTGATTTTGTGGATCAAGTGTGTTATGAAAAAGTTAGGAGAAGTTTGAGAAAAAAGCGAAAGTTGTAAGTCACAAGAAACTAGAAAGTGTGCACAACAGAACTGACAGAGATGGGGTAATGTGTTGGGATATACATGCACGAGGTACTTTGCTGAGAGTAATAAAAGATTATTATGATGAGTAAAGATTGTGTAAGAAAATAGGTATGTGAGAGTGACTGCCTTCGTGTAGAAATGGTCTCAGACAAGGTGTGTTAAATTTTCATGGCTGTTGTTTAGTTTGGAAATGGTAATGATAAAATTCGTAGATTTCACAAAGGCTGTAAGTACAAAGTTACACGACAAGAAGCGGGGTCGTGAATGGAATGTGATAATGGCTGCAAGTTAGCCGGCTTTATGCAAACACAAGAATATGGGGCGCAATCAACCTGCTATGTGAAGATGATGCTCTAGTCGTTAACAGTTAATAGAAATTTCAGTGATAAAAGTTTGAAATGTATTGTAAGACAAGAAGGTAGAAGTGAAATTTAGGCAGAGTAAAGTAACGGGGTAAATGGAAGCTGGTAAACTGGAGAAATGACTGTCAGTGTCGACATTGAAAAACAGAAATGCTTGATTTGTATAGGTATTTACGAGTACATGATGAGGAAGGTGGCTGGTCAATGAAAGCAAAGGAATCTCTGCAACACGTTCACAAGGAGGCAAAAAGCAGGAATGCACGAAAGAACTATTGGACCACCTCTCTTTAATAAAAAACAAAGTGTGGATATCGAAAAAGGATTATTTTTAACGTTTATGTGGAGTAAGACGAGCTGGAAGTGAAAGAAATGTAGATATACAGAGATGAAGAGAAGAGGCTACCTAAATGAAAATACACGTCAGTGTTGTGGTCACGTAGAGAAAATGGAAAACAACAGGTTGGTGAAAAGCGCGCACAACTCCGAAGTTTAGGGAGGAAGGTGGAGAGACTAGAGCGTGAAACACGTGGCTAGACAGGCTGGAAGAGGTGCTGGAACGAAAGGGCATTACTTCCCAAGAAGCACGAGAGCGCGTACAAAGTAGAAGTGAAAGGCATAGTTTAGCAGGGGCGGGGGGTTGACATGCTGCTGCAGATGCGCATGTCAACCCCCCACCCCTGCTAAACTATGCTGCAGATGCGCCCTCTGTTCAAGTACATGGGTTGTGAAAGCACTCTGTAAATGGGTTAACCGCAAATGAAACTACTGCATTATGAACTTGGCAGTTACTGTCGTTTTCTCTGAACCATCCCCCATTAGTGACAATTGCTTACTGGTAAAAAAAAAATAGTAAATATATATATATATATATATATATATATATATATATATATATATATATATATATAAATATATATATAAATATATATATATATATATATATATATATATATATACATATATATATATATATATATATAATATATATACATATATATATATATATATATATATATATATATATATATATATATATATATATATATATATATATATATATATATATATATATATATATATATATATATTCAAGAAGTGTTCCAAGTACCTGGTTATAACACTACCAATCATAGAATTCAAAACTTACCTCACTTACAGCCAGATACCTGAACTCTCATAAAAAAAAAAATACGACTGAATACTCTAAAGGCAACAGTGATCCCTTAAAAAGCTTGTCAACAATGTGCGGTATCAATATTTAAACAAGAAATAAACTAAAGTAAAAGGGTATCACTCTTAAGCATTGAACCACGGTAACTTTTCGTCGATTCGAGTCACTTCAACAAAAAACTGAAGGAACAGAACGTATTCTGTTTTATTTACAAAGATATTTAACCCTACCACAGGTGGTCAATAAATGAAACGCTATTGTAAAACTCTAAATACAAAATTTTATTTTTAATTCAAAATTCACAATTTCACTTTGAAGAAAATTACTATTACTTGAAAACACAAACTTAATTCATTCTTAAATCAAATTATGAAACAAAGTAAGTACCCAAATCAAAATGTTATTATATGAAACAAAACTAAGCAAATGTTAAACCATTAAGAAACACTTAGATGTGAAAGCAAACTAAGTAAATAGTTTGAAAACACAAGAATGTGCAAACACCCAAAATTGAAAATCGCAAAATGTAATAAATTCACTAAAGTAAAAAACTGTTAAGATTTTTTTTTATCTTTCAAGTTAAGTTTTGAAAAGAACTAAACAAACAATTCAAATGACTAAGAACATACAGTTATACAAAAATCAATTATACAAAACATGAAACTGATATCAAAATTTACTAAAGTATTTAATCACAAACTCTTATTAACCATGGTATAAACTGTAAAAAAAACACAATACCTGTAAACTGCAGTTTGTTACTCTCACAATTACTCGGTAAACACTAATTACTACGGTTATCAGATCTCAAAAGCTAAGATTAATATCAATGACCACAATAAAGTGTTTTACATTAGTTTCGCTCTTTGAAGAGAGAGAGAGAGAGAGAGAGAGAGAGAGAGAGAGAGAGAGAGAGAGAGAGAGAGAGAGAAAAAGGCACAACAGGTCTCCAGAATCGGAAAGACAAATTTACTTTTTCTGATCAAAAGCAAAACCCCCATATTCATTAAATGACGTAATCTTCACTGCCAAAAACGTTTCTTAACAAAGGCGAACGATACGCGATCAGAGTTTAAATGATATAACTTCCACATGCTCTTGTACAATACTTCCCTTTTCCCAACAAGAAAATACTGTGCAATACTGCCTTGACTAAGACAGAACGACACATGTTCAGTAGTAAGCAAGACTTTAACAAAAAAAATTGCTTGCTTGACATGACTTATCGCCCGAATCAAAACAAAAGGGATCCCTTGATACCCCCATCAAATGATACAGTCACATGGTAACAAAGTCATATGACTACTTGTATGACGTAATCTCTGAACCACGCTATTAAGTTATCTATTCTTCTGAGATCTAACATTACAAACGATATTTCAAAAATTATTATCATAACAACAAACAATATTTCTCGTATATCAAAATTACATTCATTCACAAGAAGTGTCTTGTAAATGTAGAAAAAATGATTATAAATACAAACATAACATTCTAGAAAGATACACTTTCAATATCCCAATAATATATATATATATATATATATATTATTATATATAATATATATATATATATATATATATATATATATATATATATATATATATATATATATATATATATATATATATATATATATATATATATATATGCGCCTGTGTGACAGATTTGTTGCCTCGTGGTCATGATATTTAATTCACCGGCGAGACGGTCTGGGTTCCATTTACAGGCGATGCCACCAGTTCCTTTCAATTCCGCTAATCCTGAGCATGATTTTGGTACTGGCGTTGGTAGTCCATTGTAATGTGCTACAGTCAAGGTGCTGAGAACATAAGGCTTACAACCTAATTAAAAAAAAAACACTTGCTGCCAATTGGGAGGATGCTGCTTTCCTGGGCCACAACGAAATATGGGAAAGGGAATTACTTAGAGGTTAAGATACAATACATGTATATATACACAAATCTATATATAATGCTTCTTGTGTCTCTTAGACTAGATGTCCCTGAGCGACGAAACATTATGCGGTATTTTTAAAGTTAAATAGTTACTTCTAATGTGGCAAAACTTCCCGTCTAATTTAATGAAAAATGGCACTGGTAATGACATGAGGAAGATAGTAGATGGTTATCATTTTCTTTTCAGAGAGAGAGAGAGAGAGAGAGAGAGAGAGAGAGAGAGAGAGAGAGAGAGAGAGAGAGAGAGATTCACGTAAAACTTCAGACGAGCAGTTAAGAAACAGGGAGTCATTTTTCACGCCATCTTCATGAAGGAAAAGAAGAGTGAAGTTGGAAATCAGGACAATAGTTCTTCCCTCACAATCTTTCATTAATTTCTACTGATCTGTTGAATACTTGCCAATATATTTCAATATCTGATACAGATAAAGAATTTTTTGCAGAAGCTCATAACTAAAAAATCTAAAAGTAGACAAAGACACGATGAACTGGTCAATTCGCCTCCCGGAAGCGTTTTTTCCCTCTTACTTTCGAGTTTCTGGAATCATTTTACTGTCCTCTGGAGTTGGGTTTGTCATCACGCCAGAAGAGAAGCCATTAGCAATTTTCTTGCAGCGATAGAGTGACATGGAGAAGACTAATTTTCTCTCTCTAGTGTTTAAGGATGACTGCGAGGGGGCGTGATTACAACATTTGCTTCAATAGCCTCCAATACATAAAGCGGAGTTCACGTAATGTTTATTCCTCCCGGACAACAATTATCTCGGAACCTGGATAACTAATTTCATGGAGGCTAGCCAGTGGACGAAATATAGATACAGTATTTTGACATACTTTGAAAATGAGAATTAACATTCACAAAATCTTTTCAGGAAGATATCAATTTCGTGTTCTACAATATACACGAATCAGTCTCATAATAGTTCTTCAATATACGGCATAGCTTTACATTAAAACACCCGTATGCATGCGTATAGTGTTTGCAAATACGTTCGATCCTCTGCACCTCAGAAATATGTTCAGCTAATTGGCATAATGACTTAAAAAGCGCCATGAGAAACAATTACGTCAAGGAATTATATAAAAACAAAAGTGGTTTTTTTTTTTTTTTTTTTTTTATAAAAATTCAAGTCGAAAGTACAAATAAGAAAATGCAAAATACAGGAAAAGCAAATTCTAATTGACATCCTTGATTAATATCTCTCTTCAATTAATATTGTACTTGATTAACTTCCAGAAGGTTGTTTAACGATATAAATAATGTAACGGACGATGAACACTACGCCACTCAGGAGAAAACAGGAAAAGAGAACATGACGTTATATTAAAAGGGAGAGAGAGAGAGAGAGAGAGAGAGAGAGAGAGAGAGAGAGAGAGAGAGAGAGAGGGGGGTTCCACTTAAAGATATAAGTTGTTACTCAATGGCAGCGGATGGCAGAAGCATGTGATGACACATATTGACTATTGGGAGACGTCGCTGATCTGCCCCAAGAGGGGACCTGGGACAGGAATAAGTGGAAGACAGCTGCTTCTGGCCTTGACCATATCAAGAAGTAATGAGGACAAGAGAGTGGGACATTACAATGAAATAATAACATCTGATAAAGGACAATAAAAATAAAATAACACGAGCGTAATTTACACTAAACATCTAAAAAGGAATATCGACCGAAGAAGAACATACTGTATAAAAAACAAATAAAAAGATTACAATGTATACAAATAAAATCACAAGGTTAATTACAAAAGCAAAAATCAAATAATAATCCCAACTGGCCTCGAAATTAAAAACAATTGAAACAAAAGGAGAACACAAAAGAGACAAGAAGTCCTGAGACAGACGTTGTCACGGTCTATCAGTTTTATTAGGAAATCAATTTCGTGTCCTTTCAGGTTAAGACTCATAACCATGTTGATAAAGGTCACCGAACAATGAGAAACTAATATGATTCTGAACCTTACGGATTCTCAGACAAACACGTAACCCTCCAAGACCTCATCTCGACATAATCGGTTTCCGAACTACAATAGGAATCGCATATATTCGCTACATCCCCAGGAGACAAGAAGCTAAGTCCTGTGCGCCTTTTTAATTAATGAAAAATTAAACGACGTTTTAGCCAAATTATCAGCTTAGCAGAATTTGGTGTAAAAGATGTCCTGGATAAGTAAAATTTTGTCATACGGGAAAAAATATACTGATGATTGGTTAAATTTCATGAGCTTGGTGATTATTGTTATTTGCCAAAGAATTATGTAAGTTAAAGTGGAACAAATTCTTGTAGACTGATTACCTTTGTTCTCCCACTGTTGGGAAAATTCTATTACAATTTCTCTAATATTCTGGCCATTAGTTTATTAGATTATACACGTTTGTAAATGATTATGCAAATATTCTTTACTGAAAATTAATTATTTCTGGTCCTTTCATTACCGAAGGCATGAAAGTAAGCAAACTTTAACAAATCATGATACTCTGGGAAAAATTCTTTCGATCCACTTAGTACACTTATCATACAAAAAGTTTAATTTCTGAATCATTTTAATACACGAGTAAAATAATAGCTTTTACGTTAATTACATTCTCATTATTTTCGTTCTACATCATTAGGGTTCTATGAAAAAAATATTTGACGCTATAATTACCTGTTTGGCGGTGGAGCAGAAATTAATGCTAAATTACTCGTTTTTTTTATATAGAAAAATAAAATAAATAACTTTTCTCACGTAACCATTATTCAACACCTAATTTACTAGCAACAGTACGCTTGGATCCTACATACAGACTAGTGGTTCTAAACCTGATTACTTCGAGGATATAAACGTTTGAGACAGATAAGTCTAAAAGCTTCGGACTGAAATATATTACATAAATGCAGAAGCTTTTATAGATTGTTTCAATAATCTGACGATTACGGGTCTACATCTCTGACAACAGGATGTACATCATCTGGGACGGTTTACTGCCTGAAATTTTTGCAGGACCTATACGCCTATATTTTCTAGACATGTGTTAAATTCATGTAATTACGCTAGTCAAGGGTGTGTATTTAGTGCTGAGAATAGAACTTTTAAACGGAGACAAACGTCTGAACAATTTATGTACATGGTGTTTGAACACCTAATGAATTCAATGACTTGTGTAACTGATGAATCTTTCATTTGTAACGAACATTTCTCAGCACCTGGCACACAAAAGTTCCTGGGTTCTGACGACTGAAGTGATGTAAACGTTTAATCACCTAATAACTCTAAGCTACTGTCTGACCACCAAACCACTCTAAACACGTGACCACCTGACGTACGGAAACGTATTATCGGGTTGTAAGAATTACGAATTTTGCATCTTTGATCTCTTTAACCCGATTTTTATACCAAACATCGGCCTAACATTTCCAAATTTTTGACAACAATTTTTACGGCTGCCTGGAGCTCAACGTCTAATCACCCTGAGGTCGTAAAGTCCTAAACATTTGCTTACCAGTGTGTCCTAATGCCTGGCATTCACAGAAGCAAACCGTTTCCCATCGAGTGACAGCCACGACACAGCGAAATGCAAGCAAATCTGATTAAATGTATTTTCAAAGGTAAACAGCTAAGCCGATTAGGGATCGCCGGCGGCGAAGGTCAGACGAACGCTGTGGCCCACAAGTTTTATAAGATGCTTGTAAAGCAAACTCACGCATACAAAAACACAATATGAGAGAGAGAGAGAGAGAGAGAGAGAGAGAGAGAGAGAGAGAGAGAGAGAGAGAGAGAGCTTATAGTAGCGCATTTTTAAGCCGTACAAGGACGAGCAACTTTAATTGAAACATCAGAAAATTATCATTGCTTTTATTACTGATCCATAGAGATCGTTGAGATATTCAAGGAATACGTATGAAGGAAACATATTTTGGATAAGAAAAAATACAAAACAAGAGCAGACACTATGAAGTATGTATATATGTGTGTGTGTGTGTATATATATATATACATATATATATATATATATATATATATATATATATGTACTGTATATATATATATATATATATATATACATACATATATATATATATATATGTATATATATATATATATATATATATATATATATATATATATATATATATATATATATATATATATATATATATATATATACACATATAGTGTCTATATATTTGTTTTGTTATATTTTTCTTATCCAAAATATGCTTCTTTCATACGCATTCCTTGAATATCTCAACGATCTATATGGACCAGTAATAAAAGTAATGGTAATTTTCTGATGTTTTCATTAAAGTTGCTCGTCCTTGTACGGTTTAAAAATGCGCTGATATAAGCTCGCTGCTCGCTCTCTCTCTCTCTCTCTCTCTCTCTCTCTCACACACATATATAATATATACATGTGTGTGTGTTTGTGTTGTATTGGTAATTACAGATGTGTATACTTCATGCTGTATGCCTCATATATGAATTTTCTTTCTCCAAAATATGCTTGCATCATTCTTACGACTTGCAACTCTCCATGATCCATACGATTTAGTAATAAGAATACTAGTACTTTTCTGCTGCTTCCAATAAAGTTGGTCAGTGCAGGTAATACCAATAAATTTGTATTCACGACAATAAGAACAGTAGGGGACAGTGAAAAGCAACACATCCTACCTTCGTTATTTTATTTTATTTAATCATTTATTTATTTGTTTATTCATTTACTTGAGAGAGAGAGAGAGAGAGAGAGAGAGAGAGAGAGAGAGAGAGAGAGAGAGAGAGAGAGAGAGAGAGAGAGGAGCTCCCTTAGTGTGAATACCATTCCGCATTCTTATCCTTATCAGCTACGTTCTACAGAACGGCAAAAAATTGCTTCTCTCACACCCCTACAGACTTTGGCCACACTTTCTGCTTCATCCGAGTCCTCAATGAAAAAGTCGCGAAATCCACTTACAATTATGCGACTCAGTCTTTGCCATCAATTCTTTTTATACTTTTTTCTATTATTTTTTATTCTGTCAAGAAGAGCAAACGTATAATCTGACCTCATTAAGTCCAGAGGTAAACAAACTCGAATAGATTACCTTCATTCTCTCTGTAAGAAAAAGAACTGGTCTTTTATTTTCTTCTTTTTAAAGTCAATGATGAGGGGAGGGGAAGAGCTAGGGGGAAGCTGGAGGTTGGAAGTGGGGGATACAGGAGGAGGAAGAGACTGAGATTGGTGGGAGGACGGGAAGTGGTGTAGGAGGGGCGAGGTTGAGAGGGGGGGGGTCAGAAGGGGAGAAACTGGCGGTGGAAATGAATGCAAAGGTGGATACTTACGAGGGGAAAACACACAAGATGCGGTGGAGGAATCAAGGGGTATATATTTACAGGTGATGATGGGTGTGAGGGTGCGATGTGGATGAAGGCTAATCAACAAACTATGGCGTCATTATGCAATCTTAAAATCCGATACTAAAAAGTAATAACTGCATTTTTGACACAACCTTCATAGCTGCTAATAACCTATGAGTACCTCATAGGAATAGGAGGTCCCTACAAAAAGTGGAAATCTGAGATTAATGATAAACCATGACATACCCACTTCAAACCTCAACCAACTTTATTCTTATACTATTGCTATTGCTATTACTGAAATCAGGCAGCCAAACGGGTGATGTATCTTCAAGCATGATTTTCTATTCATGATGGCTTCTCCTGCACCAAGTTTAAGTGAAATATCCTTAACCCTGTAGTAGTACGAGGTGCAATGCCAAGGCGTGGGTGACAAATACACTAATCGACATCTCCCTTCTTCCACATCCGTACATGATGGTGTACCATTGCCCAAAATTCACTTGAAATCCGTTCAGACATTCTGCAGGGCTTCTTCAGAGGAGAATGCCTACCAATTATGGAGTCTGTCTTGTATATCGAAAATTATGGCCACGGGTAAAGTTATATGTAAAGAGACAGATAACAGAATCCCGTTCCAAGCACTTGCAAGCAAGATGGTATGCTTTTCCAGTAAGTTTGACTGAAATCCCTTCACCTTTTTAGGAATTACGGTGAAAAGGAAAGCGTGAGAGAAAAATTGGTGGACAGCTATATGGCAAGCCAAACATCTCTTCCTTCATGCACACCTACGCATAATGGTTTTATTTGTACTCAGTCTGACTGAAATCCTCTGAACAGTGTAGGTGGAGTTGCAATCACCATAATGAACATCCAAAAGAACGACCTCCCTTTATACACACCTACGTATGATAGTCTGTATTCGCTCTAAGTTTGACAGAAAATTCAACTATAAAAGAGAAGTCTGCATGACTGACAAGGCAAGCGTGACACACATACTGATGCGCAAATAAACAAAGAAAAATCTATAGTCGGCCTAATCTGGTCAACTGGGGACTAATGATAAATTATAAACCAGATGCACTAGTCATGAATCTGTGCCTTTTAAGATTATCAGTATTATTATTACCCATCAGGATCGCACATTCATACGAAACAAACTAGAAAATTTCGTATTTGTTAAAAGAAAAAACATGCCAGAAGAGGAGAGTAAGGTACAGATAAATGCATACAGAAATAAGTAAACAAATAAACCGACAACAGACAATCATACACAAATATATACATGTATATATATATATATATATATATATATATATATATATATATATATATATATATATATATATATATATATATATATATATATATACTGTATATATACACACACAAAAACACAGATGAGAAAATTTATGGCAATGGTGTGCAGCAATTTTCACAACTATTGCAGTCTACGTAAAACATAGGAGTATTTGCAGCTTTAGCACCGACAAAAAGACTGCTCTAGAAATTTGCAGTATGGGGGATAAAGATCTATTGTGCTGGTTAATGTAATGTCGTGGCAGCACCACAACAACAACAACAACAAAAAATGATGCAGATTCACTGCAAAATGAGTAACAAATATTAAATCTTTTGCTGCAGACAGTAAAGGTACTATCAGAAGTTTCCTATCAAAGTATAGCCTATGAAAGCTAGCCAACAATGCTATATCCCAACGAGGGTTTAAATCCTGATAACTGTTATTGGGTAGAGTTTTGTTTAGATCGTCAAGATGTAGGGAGGTTCCAGAGACGTGAAGCCTTACAAATAATACCAAATTATTTTCTAACGGCTGCAAAAGAGACGGATGTGCCACCAATTAGCATTAAATGTTGAAAATCAGTAAGTAATCGTACAGTTTTACCTATGGACAAAAGCTCAGTGAGTGAGGTCACTGTATCGGTATGATTATATTCAGTCTCCTCCATCACTGATCAGATCTAAAATGTAATGTCTAATATATTTGACAGGTTCTTCACTTCGTATTAATGGAGGCGAATAACTGTACCTAGAATTGTATCAGCCGCATGCTTCAGTGTTTTATTTTCTTGTTTCAGGTAAAACCTAAAATCGACAAAGATTTCAGGATGCTGCCAAACACATCATAAAGCGCCATCAGCAAGAGCTCTCTGCTCCCGTTAACTTAAAAATATGTAAAAAAAAAAAAAAAGACAGAAACATATTTTTTTCAACAGGTATTATATAAGAGCCTTGACTGGTTTAACATATACAAAATTATAACAAAGAAAATATTCATATTAAATTAATACCTATAATAATCGATGATCACCTTCAGAAATATGCAGCTAATGATCACACCCTTTCACTCATATAAGATTAAAATGGAAGAGGAAAATATTTTTTCGACGCAGAATCGACTAACAGTGGATGAATAGATATGAAGTCTCTTCCTTTAAAAATGACCCAGAGAGAGAGAGAGAGAGAGAGAGAGAGAGAGAGAGAGAGAGAGAGAGAGAGAGAGAGAGAGAGAGAGAGAGACTCACACGAAACATGCAAGGTTAATAAAAACGCTAAAACACTGATGATTTATGATTATTGTCGGGCGTTGTCATAAATAATCCGTTACAAATGAGCGAATTTATTTTTCAGGTCTTGATGAGCGAAAAATTAAATATCTTAATTCCATACGGCGTCGAGGAAATATAAAAACTAGGCTATATCATTATAGAGGAGAATAAAGAAGAGATAGAGAAAAGAACTCGGGAATTACATGAAGTAAATGTTGTAAAAGATCATTCAATGAAAAAACGTTCGGTTCACTTGGAAAATTGAGCTCTTGCCTCGGTAGATGGAAGGATACAGTTTTTGATGAGGAACATAAAGAAAATGTCAGACTGCTTCATGACTAAAAAAAAAAAGCTTTTCTTTAAATTAACTGGCAGCTGATATAGATTTGTCACGTGTTAGAGTGAATTGACAGCGAGTGCACAGATGAAAAAAAATCCACCAACCTGCTGCCTTTTGTTATTTTTATGTACAAAATATCCATCAAATTTGGACTTTCTATACACATTATCTTTCATACAGCTTTTATGGAATCTAACTTCTATATTCTCTTATTTCCCTTTTATAATAATAATAATAATAATAATAATAATAATAATAATAATAATAATAATAATAATAATAATAATAATAATAATTTTCTGCATTACCAGTTTCATACCGACTGTGAGTCCATTTATGGACTGAGGGCCAAAAATATTCAAGTTAAAAAGTTCTGTGGGGGAAAAATCTATTCATACCGCGCCCCTGAGGTTTATACAAATGGAGAGTCTCTCTCTCTCTCTCTCTCTCTCTCTCTCTCTCTCTATAGCAAAACACGCAGAACAAGGCCTTGACGTAAGGTCCCCGCGGGCGCTTAATCGGTCGATTTCTACTGCAAACGAAAGATCCCAAAAATAGATTGCCTACAAAAACGAAGGGAATTGAAAGGGTTACCTTGAAGACACGGGCAAGTTACCGAAGCCTCGGTCTCTCACCATTAGTGGTAGGCAGAAAAGATGGGTGAGAATACATTCTATGTCGTAGACGATATTAATATGTGAAATGAAAACACTACAATAAAAAATGGAAACATTAATTACAGAAAAAGAGAGTAAAGACGATGTAAAAAAAAATAACTGAGGGGGAAACAAAAAGAAAAATTATTTCTATAGGGCAATGTGCTCAAAATGAAGAACTGAAAATAGGAGAATAATTTTATAAAAAAAAAATGAAAATTTAAAAAGCTCACAAAAAGAAAATAACAAAATTATGTCAAAAGGAAAAAAAATGTTCAAAACAAGCACAAGAAGTCAAGGGAGAAAAAATGAAACTGAATTTGACAAAAAGAAAAAAAAAAAGAATTAAGCAATATTTAAAAAAAAATTTTAAATGAAAATTAAACCAAGAAAAAAGGAAAGAAAAGCAAACCACATATTGAAGTGGCTCTTTTATCATTAGGAAAGTGCCACTGGCCTTTTCATAATATACGTAACACGCGAAATGTAAGGAAGGGGAGAGAGAGAGAGAGAGAGAGAGAGAGAGAGAGAGAGAGAGAGAGAGAGAGAGAGAGAGAGAGAGAGAATGTCTTACTCCCCGATGAATAGTTGCATACTGGAAGGAGTGAGTGAGGACTGCCTTCCTGAGGCACTCCTTTTTTTTAATCATATGCTTAAACTGTACATATTGACGGATACTAATTGCTAAGGTTACATATATCTCTCTCTCTCTCTCTCTCTCTCTCTCTCTCTCTGCACATCAGTTCCACCCCAAAACAATCGACCAATAACCAGGTAGCAATATACTGCTCAAGTCAACAAGAAACACCGGTTGTTAAGTAGACATTTTTTGTATAGTTCCTTCATCGTCTCTGAGGCTAAAACGAGAGAGAGAGAGAGAGAGAGAGAGAGAGAGAGAGAGAGAGAGAGAGAGAGAGAGAGAGAGAGAGAGAGATTCTCTCGTATTCTTCACATTTCTTTTCACCCATTATGCCCCTTCCTATATGTCAGGTAAATGATTCATTTCCTACTCTTTACCGGATTCTCTTCTCGATTATGGATTCCAGCAGAATACCTCATTTTCCGGCTTCCCATCCAGCCCCGACATCCACCGCTCACTGCCCCTACAACCCTCTACGAACTAAACTGTGATGGAACGAGGCTGTGGAAATTAGGGTCGGGAATTAAGGGTTGAAATGGGGGTATGGGGCTAATGGTACGGCAGGAAATTAGAGTAGCGTCTGCGCAGCATACACATAATAAGGTTGCTGGAAAGGTTGAGAAATCTAAAGCTACTATGATGGTATGAGACTGATAGGGATAAGTGATAAATTCATCCTTGTCTGGTCACACGGAGAGAATAAGGAGTTGCCAATACGCATGGTCGATGTATGGCTGACTGGTACAATACACTGGTCTTGTCTCATTTTTATATTCGTAAATATATCTCTATTCTTATTACGCGTATGCTGTATATCACCTTTACAACGCCTGCATATTTACATGTTTATCGATTTTGACAAGTACGTAATTATGCCCACCAGACACTACACATTCTTAGGATCTTAATTCCCTGATACCCTTCGTTTAAGTCTCATATCTAATCTGAGTTTTAAACTGTAATTTTTAAGACCTTTTTCTTCCTAGAACATTGTCTAGAAATCATTTTACTAATCCCCAGGTAGGTCGCCCCTCCCTCTTATTTTCGGCAGGTGGTGTGGAACCATAACATATTCCACTGCCATGAAGGTTTGGGAATCCCGTACCGTAATCTAATGCCCCTAAACGAGGTCTAACCGTAGAGGTCCTCCCCCCAAAAGATCTCATGGTTCCTATGATGTTTGCCGATGTTGCCATAAAATATATTCAAGAATTACTTCATGCTAATTGCTGCACCGTTAAATTTCTTATAGCAGGTGAAAAAGAATAAATACCACCTGTTACCAAGAGTTACGCCAAGCAACGCACCCATAAATACCCCCTGAAAACGAATTCTAACTGGCTAACACTCACCATATTCCCCATTTGATCTTAGTGTGTTTATACTTGTAAAAATAGTTTTTTTTTCTTTTAGGAGAGCACACGTGCCGTTCTCACCATTTAATAACAATGAATCTTATAAGGGAAAAAAGTTTGCATCGAATCTTCAAGAATCAACACCAAGAACAAGTCCGGGTAAACATGCGAGTTAATACACAGGAACTGTATCACTTTCGTTTCTTCCTCTCAAACTCTGAAATCCTTATCCGTCGATAGGCACAGCCTCGTGACTGTTAAACTGGAAAAATGGAAGACACATTACATTCCCAGGAGTCTAGTCTGAAGACAATTTCTGGGACTTAATATCTGATTTCCTTGGCGGAGACATTTACTTCCAGATGAGATATTGACATAAATGCCCTCAATATCGAAGAAACTCGAAAGTATGAGTATATAACAGGTGAGCTGCAGACTGTGTAAGACGGACGGATGCGCTGTAGTGATAATTAAATGAAATAGTAAGAAGCGGCTGATTCACCCGTAATCCGGCAGTGGTAAAGTGAACATACCAGGAGTTCGATTCCCCGGCCGGTTGATGAAGAGTTAGAGGAATTTATTTCTGGTGATAGAAATTCATTTCTCGCTATAATGTGGTTCGGATTCCACAATTAGCTGTAGGTCCCGTTGCTAGGTGAACATACCAGTAACTACTGCGCGTCTCTCAGGCAATCCTTTTAAGGCAGTGCTTTGATCGAGCGGAAGATTAAGAAGGTACTTTTATATGGAGGCCAAGGTCCGAATTTTTAAGAGATCGTTGAACCAACTATCCTTTATGGAAATGAATTATGGCTGTTGAATGCAAAAGTAAGGAAAAAAGTTGAGGCAGCAGTTGATATATATATATATATATATATATATATATATATATATATATATATATATATATATATATATATATATATATATACACATACATAAACACACATACACACACACACACACACATATATATATATATATATATATATATATATATATATATATATATATATATATATATATATATATATATTACAAGTTTACAAACACGTCACACAAAGACGTTATGAGCATTTTTGTAAAAATGGGAAATATACAGTACAGTAGATGATGCGAATGAAAAGGATTGTAAAAGTTAGTGCAAAAAATTTGAAAGAGGCATGAAACTTAGAATGTCATTATCAGTTACAAATCAGCATAATGTGATAAATTTTTCTCTTCGGAAAACGGACTCATCTCCTATCAGTCCCTAAATGGGGGAAAAAAATGAATAAAAATTCTTAATGGGAAAACTTTTTAAAAGGCATCAATAGTCACTAGTGATTTGTGTCCATAAGACTAACGCAAAAACTATATCAAATGAAAACTGTAAAGCCAGACTTCCTGAATAAGGCATCAACTCATGATCTTTCCTAATAATTTTTAAGTAAATATACTGTACATATATAAATATAAATATATATATATATATATATATATATATATATATATATATATATATATATAAATATATATATATATATTATATATATATATAAACATATACATATATAAAATACATATATAAAATATACACATATATATATATATATATATATATATATATATATATATATATATATATATATATATATATATATAATTTATATGTATGTATGTATGTCTATATATGGCTGACAAATATTGATAGCCTAATGCTATTTATGGTCTTTGAGTAGCCTTGAGCCTTGAGGTCTTCCGTTATCCCAGGCGCAGTATGCTGGGAACAGTGGCACTAATAGCTTTGTGAGCGGCAAGTTTAAACTGTATGTATATGCTACAGAGTTTTATACCTTAATAGGTGGTTACTGTTCGGGATAGCTGTATATCTCGCTCATTTACCGTAAGTTACACTATGCATAAATCACATGTAAAATTTATGTTAAATATTAATATATATATATATATATATATATATATATATATATATATATATATATATATACAGTATATATATATATATATATATATATATATATATGTATATATATATATATATATATATATATATATATATATATATATATATATATATATATATATATATATATATATATATATAGAGAGAGAGAGAGAGAGAGAGAGAGAGAGAGAGAGAGAGAGAGAGAGAGAGAGAGAGAGAGAGAGAACTAACAACCATGGCATCCCCATCAACCACAAAGTGGTAAAAAGAGAACTGCTGATGCTGATGGTAAGACGACCCTTCTGTAAAAGATTAAGTTGAATCAGCCTCGAAAATGCTGAGGAGCAAAACCGCTCATTAAAATCCCCTACGCAAAGGTCGACCGGCTCACCGGAGCATATTATGAAAGAATTTCAGCTTTGAAGATGAGTAACATATAACGTTTTCCTGGGAAGAGTTTTGATTTTATTTTGAGAAATTAAATTCTTAACCACAGGCAACAAAGTCAAAAGTTAGTGAGGTCATCCATGATAGTTTGTTTACCACTATAACACGAAATATAAAACCTGATTAAGCCTGACTGACTGACTGAAAAATTTAGACTAGACAACCAGCACTTGAGAGAGTGAAACGAGCGATTTGGCATTCTTTTGGCAGCAAGATACAGAGTGCCTGAAAGTCAAGGGAAGTCAAGGGGGTGAAGTACAAGGTTCTAAAGGGTAGAACTGAGAGGAAAAACTGTTTCATAAAAAGTAATAGTTAAAAGAGGATGGACAGCAATATTGAATAAATGAACCAGGAATGGAAATAAAGTAAAAGACTAAAATTCTGTGCATCTGCGTGCCGTAGGGTCTCTGCAAACACCCCTTTAGTAATACCTACAGGACCCCACATGAGGTGCACTGATGGTACTAGCCCTCTGCCGGGAATATGATCAAGATGGATTTTAGTGGATATTTAGTCAGTAAGGTATGGTAATGTCATATCACGGAGCTCCAACATTTCTTCTGGATAAAAGTGTCCTGCTTTACTTTTATATTGAACAACCCTAACAACCTTAGAGTAAAGTAGTGTTACTATTAATTTAGCCGGATCAAAACCAATGCTAGACTGATCTATCGTTGGCGGAAACTTGCATCGTATACAGTGGCTTCTTGTTCTTGACTGTGAAGGTGGAGATTCATTTATATATATATATATATATATATATATATATATATATATATATATATATATATATATATATATATAATATAAATTTATATACATACATATACATATATATATGTATATATATATATACCAAATGCACATATATATTTATAAATTATATTACCATCAAAACCATCAAAACGAACTTCAACATTTTATATAGTGTCTACATAAAATGGCAGAAGAATAAAAATCTCAAACTAAATAAATATGAACACTTACGTCATCAAGAATGACCGAGTGATGTCAACATGTTGAGGTTCCTGTTGAAGATCAGATAACATAAATTAGGGAACATTCCGTCAATTATTTCAATTTTAAAATACATCCACCAAGTCTTGAACATGTCTTACTGAAATTATTGCATTTAGAGGGTTGTTTCTATCAAAAAATATTTCCAAACACCAGTTCTTTCTTTTTATGTACAAATTATATAATTGTTTTATGCCACCTACTTGGGTAACTTTTTCTTTGCTAGGCAAAATAAGAAAAACATTTTGTGATACAACCATAGTTTTCTCATTTATCCGTTCGTTATATAACTATTGCTTTTATTCCCAAAGATTTATTTTACTTTGTTTCCCAATGACATATCTAAAAATATTCCTTTTCATTCTATTTAACCATATAATTGTCTTTTATAGCTTAGCAAATATAATTAAAATCTGGAATACTCTTAACTAAAAAGATCACAAGGCTCGTCCCAGTTGGTTATCTCAGTCCAGAGGTCTAGATTAGGCCTCTTGAACCTTTTAACACCACACCACACTTACAGGCCGCCCAGAGGCAAGGGCCCGTGTAACTTTGAAGCCCACTTAATCTAAAAGCAACCAATTATGCGTCTGCAGATTATTCTGACACAGGGTCTAGCTTAATTCGCCAAGGTAAGCAAAATGGCCCTATTCAAGAACATAAAAGGTAAAAATCGCGTTTATTGCAGCCACGAAATTAAAAGTAATGACTCGTAAGGGACCGCCTCCAAAATAAAGTTGTGCTAAATATAAGGTGTGTGTGTGTGTGTGTGTGTGTATGAGAGAGAGAGATTCATTGTTACTTTACCATTAACTTAAGCTAATACTCTGAAAAACTTAAATGCAACTACAAATATATAATTGTCTTAGTATTCTATACAGAAACGTACCAATAATACAACATTCGTTATCACGGTAATTATGTTGTTGTTAAAGTATCTGAAACATGTTCCTAATTAGGATTATTATTATTTGCATTGTTATTGTTGCTGTTTTACTTTAGTTCATGGAACGTCTCAGACACCTGTTGGAAAATTAAATGCGAGTATTCCTCAGAAAAAAGGTAAATACATAAAGCCCGGAAATATAAGTTATTGTACTTTAAATTCTTTCAAATTCGTAATTTCCTTTTCACACTTAATCAATCTGAGGGAAGTTCAGAAATACAGGTGAATTTTAAAACATGAAAAATATTTAACATACACCCGTGTCTTTTTTAAATTATAGTAATTTTTGTTGTTGTTTTAATCTTACCACCATTATTATTATTATTATTATTATTATTATTATTATTATTATTATTATTATTATTATTATTATAACCTCCAGTACCCATTCAAGCGAGCAATTGAAACTCATATATCGTTTCCTCCTCAGCGAAAGAACAAAGGAGCATTTGACTTCACGAGAGCAATCACGAGAAATCTTCATTCATCGACATCCGATGACTCCGGCACATTCAACACGACGAGTCAATAACTGATACACATGAATCACCTCGAAAAAAAATCACCTGTTAGATCGCTCGACCAATGAAATTTCCAAAGCTGATTTTCCATCAAGAGACGATCTAGAGGATTTTTGTTGTTGTTGTTGTTGAACTGTTACGTTTTTAAGATTTGGATGAACCTAATTTATAAGGAACACTTATTTATGTTAACATTTTATTGTGATTTTTCGGTATTTGGCAATTAGCCAACCCAAGAAAATAACTTGGATATCTCCAGAATGTGCAAATACGCTTGAAAGACGGATATAGTTCAAAGGCGTTAAGGAGTTTGAGGAGCTAACTATTACATTTTATTGTGATTTTTTGGTTTTTGGCAATTAGCCAACCCAAGAAAATAACTTGGATATCTCCAAAATGCGCAAATGCGTTTGAAAGACGGATATGGTTCAAAGGCGTTAAGGAGTTTGAGGGGCTAACTATCAATTTGTACGAAGCAGCTAAGAATGTGGAACTTGCTCTGTTTCTTTATTTCAGCAAAGGAATTATCTTCTTAAGTCACCATCGAATGATGATTGCGGCTAAGGCTGCTGTTTTAATTTCCTCTGGTGCCAGAGACAAGAGTTAAAAGTGGTTTTTAAAGAAAGGGGAGTTCATAAAAGCACTTACTAGTAGTACAGAGAAAATACTGTCAAAACTTAATAAGAGCACAAAACTCTAAGAATGTTAATTGTTATCAAGAGGAACTGAACTCTAAGAATGGTAATTGTTATCAATAAATTTGGTTACTGAATTTACGTGATTTTTTGAACAATTAAATTAAACTGTGTGATACAGTTTTTACAGTATTTCGTCAAAACTTCATCTATATCAACCAGAAATTGAAGGTACCATCAGGCGATTTTCTCTTTTTTGTTCACTTTCCCGTTCTTTCGAAAAGTGTGTAGGACAGGCTGACGAGAAAGCAAAATTTTCTTGGGGGATTATCAGGGAAGTGTCTTCTTTACCTAATATTTTCCTTCCAGCTGTTTATAATTTTTAAATCCTTCCTGACTGCCTTCCCTCAACTGTTGTGGCAAACCTGGCCGGTTTCTCTTTTGTCTTACAAGGTTCCCACTCCATCTTGTCGAACAGTTGCTTCTGTCGCTTTTTTAAGTACTTATGGTCAGCTTTATTCATCCTTTTAATGAAAATACTGTAAATAACGTAAATACTGTTGTTGCTGATTTTATTGTTTGTTGTTATATTGATTTTTACTATGTTGTTGTTGTTGTTGTAAGTCCATTTATTAGACTTGGTTCTAATTTTGTTGTTAATTCTAATTCTTTTGGGAGACACTGAGCTTAAACCTGGACCTGCTACTCATTACCGTAAGAAAAATTGCGGAGTACTTTACTCAAATATTCGAGGCTTACGATCAAATATTCTAGACCTCCAGAGTTGTTCCCTTAACTACAACACGATGATTATATCTCAGACACTTGTAAGCAGTAACAAGTCAAAGGTTTGATGGCACTGACTTTATTCATGTTGCAACATCTCACAGCACAAAGGTATGGCTGTATACACTACCCACATGCTGTATGGCTGTATACACTAAGTCTTGACGACCAATCTATCGTCAGTAAAACCTAAATTGTAGTTGCCATAAAGTTCTTTCTTTTAAGATTTTCAGTAAGTTGTACAATATTTATCGTAATTCAAATAATGACGATTCTATATATGACTGTGTCTTGGATTCAAGAGCTTCATTCACAGGGTTCAAAAGCTTCATTCGTTATTTGCGGAGACTGCATTGCAAAGCACAGTGAGTGGCTTAATTCAAATTCCACAGATCAACATGGCCGGTCTGCTCTTGAGTTCTGTGTATCCTCCAATTTTGTCCTGGTAACTGAGGTACCCACGCATAATTCTGGTGATAGATTAGACCTCATATGCACAGATGTTCCAGCTATCGTCAAGTCCAACGTCTGCGAGTACATAGGCAATTCCGACCATTGTACCAATTGGGATGGACACAGCCAGTATATTCCTAATGCCACAATACGAAAAACGGTCTGGCTGAAATCTAGAGCCAAATAAGATCACATTATTGAAGCTTGTAAGGCACTTAATATTTCAGATGCTATATCAGATCCAGAATCCAAGAAGTATTTAAAAGAAGTGCTAATAGTTATTTTGGTGAGGGATGTCCCTAGAAACGTCATCAAGATTAGGACAATGACCAGCCATGATTTGATGATACATGTAGACGAGCCTACCATGACAAACAGACCAAATTCAATGCATGGAGATGACATCGCTCAATGAAAATTACACCATTTTTGTTGATTTTTGCTGTGCTGCTAATAGAATTTACCACATGGCTTATAAAAATTACAATAATTCCTCAAAGAGGATACTTGAAGGAATTTCTCAGCCACATCTGTGGTGGACCAAATTACCATCTTCTATCTTTGGGCTGGGCTTGTCTTCCATTCCACCATTACTAACAGATGATGGTACATTAGCTACTGTCCCTAAGGAAAAGGCTGAACTGCTTCATCAGGCTATTGAAGCTAAACAATCAGTTGAGGATTTCCCCCTTCCTGATACTTGTCATCCTAATCTTGATAGCTAGGGTGGAGAAGATCCTGATTGTTACGTCCCTTTGTTTTTTAAAAGGGCTTCTAGTGTGTTGTCTACCAAGATTAGGAGATTCTATAGATTTTCATGTCGGCATAGTAACTTTGTTCCAAAGAGTGGCATATCTGCAGACTGTAGTAATTATAAGCCAATTTCTGTTCTCCCTGTCCTCTCCAAAGTTGCAGAAAAAAATTATTTTTAAGCCACTTTACAATTATGTGGAATCCAAAGGATTGTTAGCTGATAGCCAGTAAGTATATAGAAAGCAGCGATGCTCTTTTAGGTTTGACAAGCCATTTGCAAGAGAATCTTGACAAGGGTTTTGAGTGTTGATTAATTCAAATAAATTTTAGTGCCGCTTTCGATTTAGTAAATCATAGGGCACCTATTTATAAAATTCAGAATCTTGCAGTGGGTGGACATGGTTCAGAACTACTTCAAGATTTCCCTACAAGCAGGCAGGAGCGAGTTCCAGTTAATCAGATTTTTAGCGAACCAATTCCTATTGCGTCTGGAGTTCCATAGAATAATGTTCTTGGTCCACTGGGTTTTTGGCCTGGTAAACAAGATTGTTCAGTATGTCAGTGATGCAACACTTGCGGGTGCAGTAAAGTCTCCACATATGAGAGATGAAGCAGCCCCTAGTTTCAATCGTGACATAGAACGGATTATTAAACGGCGTGGTCAGTGGGGGTATGAGGTTGAACTCCAGTAAAACGAAAACACTATTGATAAGTATATCTCGAGCTGATTTTCCACCCCATTCTCCCCTTCAGGTGGATGGAACTCTGCTAAATGAAACTCTAACTATATTTGGTGTAACTTTGGACTCACATCTTACCTTTCGGAAATATTTAATGAAAGTGTCAGCATATTCCACATGGTTAGGTTATGTAGGATATTTATAACAGTGATAAAAATCAATGCAACCTGTTTTAGCTCATTTGTCCATCCTTTACTAGAATACTGTTCTCATGTGGATGTTTGCCTCTGCCAGAGATTTATCTCTTTAAGATAGAGTGGTTCGTGGTGGTAGGTTTCTGTTTCTTAATATTAGCAGTTATAACTCGGACCATCGACGGATGGTCCATTGTTTGTAGATTTTTCATAAGCTTTATTTTAATTCAGATCTTTCACATTCACGACTGATCCTGACCCACTTTTCCTGCCGATAGCAGCCAGATTTGCTGAACAAGAGCACCAATATGTAGTGAATGTGCCTCGATGTCGAACTTCCCATTTCCAGAGGTCCTTTATTCTTCACATTATTGGACTATGGTACAGTCTCCCTGAGGATGTTATGTAATTGGAACCCCAAAATTTCAAGCGAAGATACAATGCATTACTACTCTCAAGCAATTTCGCTTGCATTTTATAATGTACTTAAACTTTGTCAATTTATCATTATGTTGATTAATTTTTTCTTTTCTAATAACTAATCTCTTCTTTCTGTATTTCCTATTACCTTTTGTTACTTCTTTCAAATGAACACGATATTCTTTGGAAGACTGAATTTCAAGCCAATGGCCTCTGTAGGCTTGTTACATATGAATAATAATAATAATAATAATAATAATAATAATAATAATAATAATATTAATAATAATAATAATAATAATAATGTACTTACCCACGTTCATCAAGATCCTTCTGCAGCACTTGAAAAATACAGTAACACACAAACACAGAAAGACAGACAAGGGAAAGCCTAACCTTCTTTCAATTCCGTTGGTGGAAGTTACAAACATTAATTAACAAGGTTCTTACGTGCTGATTTTGAGACCACAAGTCATGGGCAAACCTACTGATGTCAAAACAGAACCGCATACTCTTTTTAAACATATCTCATATGTATATTTCAGATTATTGGATCAGGATCAAACCTAAAATTTAGCATCTTTGAAACAAACACTGCCTACTAGACTGAGGTATGGAAGCAAAATGCAATTACCAGTAGTCTTTCAAGTCGGAAACCTTTTATTTCTCTTGTGTGATTTCCAATTGTTTTTATATAAAAAAAAAACTGGGGAGGAGAAAAAGAGGAGTCTAAACCTGACGGTGTGAAAGACTCACATTTTATAAAAATGGAGATTAACTATTCAAATGAACAGAAGAAAGGGAGAATTACAAATCTTGGAGCATTACAGCAGAAAAAGGGGTTATCTAACCAAACAGTTCGGAAATCGCTAATGTCTGCCAAATAATTACAAAATCTTGTAATTATTTGGGCTTGCGGGTCTTACAACACCTTTCAACAGGTTTACTGTTGACTCGTGTGCTAAAGTCTAAGCATTTTTTAAGGCGAAGACCAATAGAAGACTCTGCCAAATGTCCACGTAAGCATCATGATCCTAAGACCTTGACTTAAATATATTTCTTCACAATGTACAACTAGCTTTCAATGTTTATGAGTCCTTTGAAAAGTGCAAAATGGGTTAAATACATCTCAGTTGAATAAAAGAATGGACACCTGCGTAGTGAAATACGAGTGAAAAAATAAAAACACATTAGAAGACAAAATAGAAATGAAATACCCCGTAAAAATACTACAACATGGCATATGCACAAGAATGTAATTATAATTCGGACAACGAAGACAGAAGATTACACATAACAGATATGCTCGACTGGGTCCTTTCTCTGCAATAAGCTCCTTCTTTCATCTCGGCCAGACAGCTGTTTTTATATTCTTCCAGATAGCGAAGAAAAACTATGTACAGGATATACAAAAGAAATTAGCCAGCGCATTGTTGGTTTCTTGATGCAAACTTTAACGGGACTGGTAACCTAGGTATCCCCATCCAGCCCATGTCACTCAACTGCCAGTTGCACCAGATGCCTCTTTGTCACTCTGTTTTGTGCCATCTCAGTCCGGTCAACCTGCTGAGCTTCAAAATACAGTGAATACAGACTCTCTGCTAGATTGGCCCCTGCTGTGGTAAAATAACGTCATCATGGAACCATACATCGAAAAGACAACCAAGGTGCTGTATGTATCAAATGGAATAAGGATTTTACAACATCAAAAGAACAACCAATGTAAAAAAAAAAAAAGGCTCTGGGTTTTATCGGATCGCAGTCTTACCTGTAATTTACAATTTAGTCTTCAAGAACTTAATCAAATAGCTTTCGCTTTATGATAAGATTAATAAGGGTACACTTTCAAAAGTATAATCGTTGACGAGATGCCACGGTCAGGTTATACTTATATTTAACAAGGTGAACAGAAATGTTTTGTAATTCTTAGAGTAATATACAGCAAAAGCAAAATGGCGACACGGCGAGAGAGAGAGAGAGAGAGAGAGAGAGAGAGAGAGAGAGAGAGAGAGAGAGAGAGAGAGAGAGACCACTTGGGGTGATTGTGCCTCAGCATACACGACTGGGGTTAGCGGCTATTCAATGGATGTGAGTTCTAGTATTAGAGGTGAGATTTATTCTCATTCCCGTTCGCAAGATTTTATCAGTGTTATGACTGCTGCAAGCTGAAAGCGTGAAGATTGCTGGCAATTCCAACAATATTCGTTTCTTGATGGTGATGTTGCAGCTCTACAACTGGCATGAAGAAATTCAACAATGGCTTGAATAAACTGTATTTGGACATCCACCGACCTATGCCACTAGAAGAACAAAATCCTTGAGTGAGGACCTCAACATTAGGGCCTAGGGAACATCTTCACTAGGCCCTGATGTTGAGGTCCTCACTCAAGGATTTTGTTCCCCTGGGCAGAATCAGGTTCCCAACCTGAAATGTAAACGTTGAATTGTTATGGTTCCCCCTGGCATAGCTCACCCCTGCATTATTTTCACAACTGTTGGATATACTCTAGTCAGGCAGCTAAACCCCATTTTTTGGTGATTTGGGGACTTTCCGGACAAAAGCATGAAACTTGGTACAAATGTTGTTTGATACCTTAGCTACAAAATTGTCCCCTGAACCAACTCATATGACCCCATCTTGGCGGCCATATTGGAATTTCAAGATGGCTGCCATCAATATATCTATACAAGCTTACAAAGGGTTATATGTTACAAAATCATGCAAACCATGTGGCAGGATCCTCTTTGGGGCCATTAAGAACATTAAAATGATCAAATATCAAGTGACTATGAACCCAGCCTATGGCCGGGCATGGCTAAGCTCCTGCTGAGGGCATTTGTATTGAACCAGAAGTTTCATTTTCTTAACCTTAACAAGTATTGAGATGGCTATGTGGAACACATATGGAGATTATTTAGAGGATTCTGGGTGGACAAATGCCCTGACACAAGCAGGTGTTGCTTCTCCAGGAACTGCTGACTCTTATCTTAAAGCATCTCATTTAACAAGAACCAGATATGCCCATCAAGTAACAGCACTGACTTTGGCAAAGCTACAGTATGAAGCTTTTATGGAAACTAGTGGTCCATGATGATAAGGCTATGGAAGACTGAGAAAGAAGATGGTTCAAGTCAGTCCAACATTCCAGTATTGGGACACAGTTCTTGAGATGGAGATAATTGGTCTTATTTTCATAAGGTCGCACCGTGAAGGAAACTTTCAGTTGTATGTAGAAAGTGTAAAGAAATTAGTTCCCTTTTTCTTTGCTCTTGACCACCAAAAACTATGCACGTTGGCTTCCAGTCCACATCCGAGACATGGAGAATGTGCCTGAGTCGATTATGAAAGAGTTTTCTCAGAATGGCCATTGGGTAGTACACAAGACAAAGAAAAGATTCTCAGCCATGCCATTAGATCAAGCTCATGAACAAAATAATGAGAAAGTTAAAGGTTTGGGAGGTGCAATTGGTCTGACTGAGAATCCAATAGCCTTTAGGAAGTGGATGGTATCAGGGCCAGAACAAGCTAGGTTGATGAGTGAATATGAAGAAGAGTGCTTCGCAAAATTTGAAGAGGAGTACTTTCATCACGAAGGGGCTTTCTGCACAAAAAAAAAGATTTAAGGATCACGTTTCAAACCTTCATGATGTGTTCTGTGATATGGGAAATCCTTTCTGTGATAGTGGTAATGAGTTGCTGGTCTTAGATACAAGAAATGTCATGGATGATTCTGTGATAACTACGGTAAGAACAATAACAACATTAGGAACTGAGCAATATAACCAGTACTACAAAGATGTTGTCACAGACTGTAAAAATCAATTCACACCCTGATCAAAAAGAACAAACTAGCTCTCTTCAGATGCCCCAGGCCGAAATTGCAAAAGCAGAAAGTCGCGGGAATGGATCTCCTGAAGAATGACGTTTTCTCTCTTCTCTCGATTGTATATTGTCATGCAACATAGAGACAGTGACATGGATGCATTCTTTCAAAATGAGAATCACCCTTTTCCACCTTCTTTGTCTAATGGTGGAAAAACTGCGGTTTGGAAAAAAGTCTGACATCCAAAACATAATCAAGAGTGAGGATAAGGCTAATGCACCAGATAATTTTGATGCAAAGTTTCTTGATGGAGCTGCTATCGTGCATATGCTACCTACTGCAAGTGTTGCCACCTTTAAGGAGTATGCTGAATGCATCTTCGTTCCTTACATCTTGAAACAGCTAGAAACATGCCAGTGAATTGACATTGTTTGGGACACTTATATCACAAATAGTCTACAAGAGTCCACCAGAGAAAAGCGAGGCACAGGGATCAGAAGAAAAGTTGAAGAAAGGAACAAAATACCATTAAACTGGCAAGACTTCCTCAAAGACTCCAACAACAAGCAAGAACTCTTTGCTCTCTTATCTCATAAGGTTGCTAAATGACAGTTCCTGACGAAAAAGAAGTTGTCATAACTTCAGGACAAGATGCCATAATTGTTGGTACTAGTCATGTAATCCCAAGATGCGACCACGAGGAAGCAGATACAAGGCTGCTAGTTCATATTCAGGATGCAATGAAAGAAGGTCACAAGAATTGTTTGATCAGGACTGTGGATAGTGATGTCCTTGTCATTTTGATTGGAAAATTTCATCATCTAATGTCAATAAGACCTGATTTGAATATCTGGGTTGGTTTTGGCACAGGGAGAAACTTTACCTACCATCATATCAACACAATTTGTGCCTCTTTAGGCGAAGAAAGATGTATATCCCTTCCAGTATTTCACTGTTTTACAGGATGTGATACAACTTCATCCTTCTATGGAAGAGGTAAACTACAGCATGGACAGCATGGTACCATTATCCTGATGTAACTAAGGCATTTATGTTCGTGGCACAAAACCCTTTTACAGATCTTGACAAGGAAAGTTATCACTTCAAACTTCTAGAGCGTTATACAGTTGTCCTCTATGACAAGAGCAGTGATGTTGAATGGGTAGACGAAGCAAGAAAATATTGTATTGTCAGAAAGAAAAACTATGGAAAATATTCCTCCTACTCAAGATGCTCTGCTCCAGCACACCTGAAGGGTCATCTATCAAGCAGGAATATCGTCAACTTGTGACAAATGGGAACAGAATCTCCCATCTGCTGAAGGCTGGGGTGGACTTTCAACAGAGAATCACAGGCATGGACACCAAACTGGATCACAAGACCTATAGCATCCAAAGCATGCAGTGAGCTGATTAAATGTGGTTGCAAGAGTAAAAGTGGATGTGGCACACGTTGTTGTGCTTGTAAGAAGGCAAAATGGAAATGTACAGACCTGTGTAGCTGCAACTGTATAGTTTGATCTGTTTTATGAAGATCTTCTTGGAAAGAGTGATTTTTTTTTGTATATCTCAAATCTTTCATATCTAAGTATCATTGATTGAATTTTACAAGCTTTTCACCATGATAATCATCTTGTTAATTTTTACCAAAGGCATGCAAAACATATTTAGTTCCATTTTTGTAATATCTCTGCCTTCTTCAACTTCTCAATGATGCTAGTTTATTGATAAAAAAAGAAAATATGATATGTTTCAGAAAATATGTATTTTCTCGGTTGAACTAGAAGCAAAACAAGGTATTTTGATAAGTGTGCTTTGTATTTGTATTGATTTAATGTCCTTGCTATACACTGAATGTTTTTGCAATACGTCTAGGTTTTGTGGTATTATTTAATACCATAATGTGTGCTATGCTAAATCTTATGTGATATGTGGAAAATAGTCTCATATATATAAATTTTTTTTTTTTTTTACAAAAGGCCTACAAGCAAAATTGGGTCTATTTTTGTGATATCTTAGCTTTATAAGTTTTTCATTTATAGCTCTAGTCTGTAGCTAGATTTTACTGATAAAGAAAATTCTATTTATGTTTGAAGAAAAATGGAGTATTTATTCAGTTCTTCTAGATATATAACAATTATGCTGTAAAATTTGTATTGTTATGCATTTATATATCCTTGCTAATAGAATGTTGCTAGCAATAAGCCTGTTTTTGGTCAGATATTTTTTATTTTATCTTCTACATACGCTTTATTTTATGTGATATATGGTGTACAGTTTCATTTATTTTACAATAGGCCTACAAGAGGAGAAAGGTCTGCTCTCATGATATTTTATCTTTATAAATGTTCTAACTATGATTCTAATCTTTTGTGATCAGAATTTTTCTGATTATAAAAAAAAAAATTATTTATTTTTGTCTAGAAGCAAAACCAGGTATATATTTTGATACTAATTATGCTTTAAAATTGTATTGCTATAAGATATGTAACCTTATTCTATAAAGAACGATATTTGTGTACCATACCCATTTTTTTTCCTTAAGATTAATTTGGGATTTTTACTGCATATGCTTAATTTCATATGATATCATATTAGAAATGCATCTGATCATAGTTTAAGTGGTTTCACTGATTTTACCAGCCACAAAAACATATGGATTGATATAAAACATGCCTATCAAATGTTGCATTATCTATTCTATTTTTTTTCAGTGGCAGCCATCTTGAAAATCAATATGGCGGCCAAATAAGGGTTTGATTGATTGGTTCCGGGGATAAAATTGTTTCTATATGCAATATCTACAAGTCTGCAAAGTTTGATGCTTTTGTCCAGTATGTCCCCAACAACTTGGTTATCTGCCTGACTACTCGTAGCATGAAAGACGATAGCCTCCCTTTTAAGGTTAATAATAGTTTTAAGGGCGTTCGTTGAGTCCTCGCTGAATGTATTTTCGTTTTTCTTTGTAACAGTCTACGTTAATTACATCTAACATGAGTGTTCCAGAACTGGGACATACTTCAATTGGGTAATGAAATATTTCATCGATATTTCGCTTTTACCAGACAAACGTGTACAAAAACACCTAAAACGAGAAAGGTTTACGTTTCATGACACCTTCATACGTGCATATATATAATGCATTACATAAATTTCACAGGCTCCAACAACAAACTATACATACATACATATATACATACATATATATATATATATATAATATACTTTATATATATATATATATATATATATATATATATATATATATATATATATATATATATAAAATATGTTATATTTATATATATGTGTGTGTGTATGTATGTATGTACGTATATATGTATATGTGTGAGAAAGATTAAAATGTATTTCACGACCTCGGCCACACAAAACCAATTTCGTTTCAGACTGACAAGCGCAGCAGTGTTATCGTCTTAAATTGGGTGTATTGTGTGTAAGTCGTGATTACTAAGATCTGTAATCGATGATACTGACGTAACAGCTCATATGTAATTACAGCATATGCTCTACCTGCGTCACACATGATGAAAGAATAACAACATTATTTATAGGAGCAAAGCTCCCATTGCTCATAAAAGAGAGAGAGAGAGAGAGAGAGAGAGAGAGAGAGAGAGAGAGAGAGAGAGAGAGAGAGAGAGAGAGAGAGTCTTAAAAATATCCAGAGGGCAAGAAAGACCGAGAAAGGAGTAAGAGTTTCATTTTATATTATAATTATCTTTATTAAAAGTCTTTGCTCATATGTCGCATTAACCGATAAAAAAATTTCATCAGTTCTGCAGATTTTCACGGAAAAACTAATAATAGTTTCACAATAATTTCATTAAAGACCTTCAAAATTGTATGATTACAGGTCCCTTTGTTTTACTCTACGGAGAGATCGATACAGATTTTATTAATTCAATGGAATTGGAATTATTTGAATCTTTTAAATCAACTACTGCGAACGCGTTTGGTGTTAGTGAACTTAAATTTAATCTCAGAGCATAAATATCCTTGTAATTCTTACATTTTTACTTTGTGAAAAATAATAATAATGCCGCAAATTAAACTTGGGTCATTATTATCGACAATTAATCTAT
Source organism: Macrobrachium rosenbergii (assembly GCF_040412425.1). Classification (NCBI taxonomy): domain Eukaryota; kingdom Metazoa; phylum Arthropoda; class Malacostraca; order Decapoda; family Palaemonidae; genus Macrobrachium; species Macrobrachium rosenbergii. The sequence continues at coordinate 16,364,473 of NC_089743.1, read as the reverse complement.
CTTTGCTCACTGACTCCTCAAGAGAGAGAGAGAGAGAGAGAGAGAGAGAGAGAGAGAGAGAGAGAGAGAGAGAGAGAGAGAGAGAGAGAGAGAGACTTAAAATATTGAATAAATGAAATGAATGACCAAGTGACTCCTTAGTTGAGAGTCACTGAGGCCCTACATCAATAAAACGGCACGGGGGACGCGATCCCGAGAGTGTCGCCCAGAAGGCAGGCAATTTCACGCAAGCACGCCTTCTTTCTATGCTTGCAGCCAGCTTGAAATATCGCACCCTCAACACTCAAGGTCAAGCATGGACGTGACGTCAAAATCACAAGTAAAATCTAAATACAATAAGTTTCGTATCTATAAACTGCAAATCACTTATCCGGCAATAACACTCTCTGCCATTTTAGAAGCAATATTTGTTAGTGTTCGACAAATTAAGTGTACAAGACAGACTTCAACTCCCGCTTACTCTCTCCCTTAACCCCAAAGCAACTTGAGAAGAACCAAGTGGTCCAGTAAAAAAAGTCAACAGGTGCTGAGACTTAAGAAAAAAAAAAAAGATACCAAAATTTCAAGAAATGTTTTTTCGTGTCAGCACCCTCCGTGAAATATCCTCCTTTCTTCTTGTTGGAAAGTGAAGATTTATTCCTGCACACAAATATGATTTATACAATTTATATATTTTTCTCTTTTATTTTTCGATATGTATCATTTCTTTTTTCTAGCTTCCTGGGAATTTAGTTAAAATTTTAATACGTCGTTCTGTCGATAAAGGTATATGTTTACTGATATATCTATATACATATGTATACATATATATATATATATATATATATATATATATATATATATATATATATATATATATATATATATATATATATATATATATGTGTGTGTGTGTGTGTGTGTGTGTGTGTGTGTGTGTGTGTATAAAACATATAAAGTTCGCATTAATGTGTCTAGAAGGATATAATATCCAAATGCATGTTCACATATCGAATTGCTGACAAAACCGGCGACGGAAGCAACTGCGACATTCCTTCACAGCAGAGAAGGTAGCAGAAGGTCTCCCGAAGGCTGATAAGGCGGAGAAGGGTTAGGAGGAGAGGACCTGAGAAGTGAGGGGGAAGGGGTCACTCACTTGAGATAGGTGACCTTAGCACGCGATGGCCTTCGCCCGTTGCTAAATTTGACCTAAGACAACCGTTCTGAGTTCATAACTCCACCTCCGAGAAGGATGGAGTTCAAGGTCAAGAAGTCGAGGTTACAAAAATGATACAGCTGAGCAAATCAATTGTTTTTCATTTCTTTGTGCCTCTCGATGTTCGCGATTCACCTTCAGATCTTCCATTCAAGTTACCTTCCTTAGACTTTTCCCAACTTGTAACTCCAATTATCACTGTCTATGCAATTTCATATTTGATCTCCCCTGGACCTCTTTATCTATTCTTTTTTTCTGTATGTCTGTCATAACTCCTATTATACATTTCAACATTACCATTTCCATGAAGGGTTTTTGTTTTATTTTACTCGTGCTTTTCGGTTAACCTTTCTTAGTCTTTCTCCTTCACCTTACATTTTCACCTAGACTCCACACTCACCCGCTATAACGCATTATCATCGTCCAATATGATCACCCAGGTATGCTATATCTCACCCATCCCCGATATTCTTTATTCTTACCTGTCCCTTGTATTCGCTAACCGAGATCCCTTGATAAAAGAACCACCAAAGGAATGTAATCAATAAGGGTTCATTTGAAAGGGGCCTTGATAAGGTGTAACTTTTACCACCACCACTACACCCGAAATTCTGACATTACGGGGGAGGGTTTCTTCTCAATTAGCTAATATCAGCGTAAGTAATTGTGTGTGTGCTCGTGTGCAAGGGCCAGCACACACACACACATACACACACACAGAGAGAGAGAGAGAGAGAGAGAGAGAGAGAGAGAGAGAGAGAGAGAGAGAGAGAGAGAGAGAGAGAGAGAGAGAGAATCCTTAACTGGATACATCAACAGTGAAAACAATATTACAAATGATTACGACATTAAAACTTGCGACAGTACTCAAAAACATTAAATACACATTTCCGGGAACGCCAATTCTATTTGGTACGACAAACTATTAAAGTGGCATCAAGGGGATGTCCAATTTCAAGTAGCTTTAGGTTTTGTGAGAGTCAAGTCTGCCCACAGGGTAACAGGTTATACGGTATGTTGGTTTTCGCACTGATGCAACAACCGAAGTTTCAACTGCTTAAGTAATTATGCAACAATTTAATATTCTTTTCATTCAAGCCTTCAAAATCTGCTTTCATGCTTTCAATTACGTTTAGCATTAAAATAAATGGTGCGCAAACTCAACAGGCGTAGATGCGATATCATCGAGGATTTGACAAGCATCGTTATTACGAGGTATTTATAAAAAGAGTATGAATTATCTGTGCCCTCCAAAAGGAAATGTGTTCACTGATTCCAAAATGTAAAACATATTTTGAAAGTACCCAGAAATATATTGTCAAAATAAAATTGCAAACATAAATCTCCTTTAAATACATAGCATTAATGTACACTACTTATTTCAAACAATAAATTCACAGAAGTCCTTCATCTTACATGTGCACAAGATTTAACATGAGATCAATACCCACTAACCCTAAATCCCAGTTGAAATATATCGTCTTATACTGCCTCATAATTTTCATTAAAAACATGATCCTCTCACGCTATCATCATCACACGGCTTTGCTGCAAATGGCTAGTTTAATATAGCAGAGCCCTGGGATCCCATTTAATAATTCCATTTCTCCAAATTCCCTTGCGGTTGTTGCTGCATAACCATAAATAGTAAACACGTACGACTGAAGACGATGCCATCAACTACTACCATCAACAATATTAATCATACAACAAAAGTATATCAGTCCTGAGGAAACATTTTGCTAGTGTTAACAACCGCATGACAAAACCAAATACATACTTCTAAATATCACACTGGGTCCCGGGAGAGTACAATTCGTTACAGCCTTAGGGAGGCACAACAATTTACAACAAATAAGTAATTTTTGCCTACACAACCGGACGATTCACAAAATAGTCTTCTTCCGTATATTTTTGAAGGATTCAATTTTTAAGCAAAACCCGATGTGAGGAGGAATTCGATGCTCCAATCTAGCCGACAGCTGAAGAAAATTAAACCAGATGGTAAATTGTAATATTTAGCCTGACCGCGAGGGGAAAAAATAGAATCGCCTTCTGCAAGTTGGCAAATCATAGGAATTTCGTGAAAGGATAACGGGAAGCGTTTCCAGAGCTTGGCAGTAGGCATAATTTGTGTCGAATAGAAGATAACAATGGTCATTCGACAGACGTCACCTGCTTGGAAAATAAGCCTTTACAAAGAGACAGACAGGCAGACAAAAAAAAAAAAAGTATACTTAGTTTTTGCAGACCACTGAGCTGATTAACAGCTCCCTAGAGAGGGCTGGCCCGAAGGATTAGACTTATTTTACGTGGCTAAGAACCAATTGGTTACTTAGCAACGGGACCTACAGCTTATTGTGGAATGAACCACATTATAGCGAGAAATGGATTTCTATCACCAGAAAAAACTGTGTGGTGCTCATCATCCAATGGCACACAAAAGGGGTTGGGCTTCATTCGTGCGCGAGTTGAATTTATTTAGGCCATTCCACCATTAAATCCCGGAGTACCTATATTGATCTAAGACTTGAATTAGGGAATGTTAGTTAGAACACTGAGGTGGGTCTTAACAACGACATGGGTTTAGCAACCTCATCCCAAGCAACTTGCCTAGAACAAGAAAACGAAAATATTGTGTAGCCAGCCCCTGTAAGGGGTAAGGCGTATGGTGAAACACTATGTATCATGCACAATATGAGCTTAATCCAGAGTAATCTTTCATGTCAAAAATGGTATGCTATTTACTTTACTATTGGTATCCAAACACTTTAAATATGAAGAACGCAATACTAATTAAATAAAATTACATGCTACATGCATTAATGCCTGGCGTTATCAGAGCTAAGTTCACGGAAAAGCCATATAGTTCAGTTCCAAAGAAAATCATGCGCTGGCGGGTTGTAAACTCGCACAGAGCACGACAATATGTTCGTGTACTAGAGGTCATGATCCCCCTCTTCGTCAGGGAAATCTCACCTTAATGCACTCCGATGTTGCCTTTCTCTTGGCGTCAACCTTCCAGTCTCTATATTACCGACGCTGCAAGAGAGAAAAGCACGACTGAGAGGATACAGGAGGCGACAAAGAATTATAAGAAAAAGATAAAAATGATGAAGACGACAAAAATTAGAGGCCTGAGGCAACCGATGAGAGAGGATTGCCAAGAAAGAGCTATAGGATAAAAAAACTAATGATATAAAAAAAAAGAAGCGAAAATGAAAGATGGACACAAAACCAGAAATAAACGTTACTGTTTGTAAGCATATACCACATATACATACACATGAAAAATCATTTGGATACCATTTACATATGACCATATTAACAGACGCATATGCAGCCATATTAATAAGAAGCCAAACTAATCAGCTTATAACATTAAATGTTTATGCCTACTGAACTACGGATTTTATTGTTTTATATTACGATTATCGTTTTGAAATCCTTACAAAAATTCCAGTCCCCATGTGCCGGAAATAGCTGAGATACACAACCTACTGTTAATGAGTATGGGAACATCATTCAAGGCAGACATATATATATATATATATATATATATATATATATATATATATATATATATATATATATATATATATATATATATATATATATATATTTGTGTGTGTGTGTGTGTGTGTGTGAATATATATGCATATAAATTTCACCAACTCTGAATATAAAACTGTAAACACAATATTTTCATTGAGAATATACGAACACACTACAGACTACACTTCTGAGACAATAACGTGAATGCATCAGTTATTCATATAGCTACCACACATACATTATATATATATATATATATATATATATATATATATATATATATATATATATATATATATATATGTGTGTGTGTGTGTGTGTGCGTGTGTGTGTGTGTGTGTGTGTGTATGTATGTATATATATATACAAATACACATTCTGCCTGCTAAAAACAATTTTAACAGTAACCTGACATTCACAAATGGAACATCATAAACACAAAATGCCGTGCACACTCATTCACACTTCTTTTTATGAGTATTAAATCCACACTGATACTGTAGTTTTACTGAAAATTTACATTATTATTATTATTATATTATTATTATTATAATAAAACGTTACAAAAAGGAAAAACTAGCGAAACCTGATTACATTTGTCCGTCGAGTTTTTATGTCTTCCCGTCCCTCATTGAAGACAAGTATAGGACGATGATTCGAAATTCAATCATTCGCTCTAACTGCCGACATTATTATTATTCATAACACTTATATTTCCAAGGAAGAAAGTAAAAAACTCGTTGCTTTTCTAGCAATCTATAGAAGAGAATATCCAGACGTGAAAACAGAAAAATGCTCTAGAATGACAGGAAAAATAATCAAATAAAGAACACAATTACCCGTCCAGCCCAACACTGAGTCAGAGAGACATAAAATGAAGTGTAGTGACCTCACCAGCACTATATTTTGTAATGTAAAGATCACATAGTTTACCTCTGCACGAACCAATCGGATTAAGGAGAGACAAGTTTAATTAGGTCGAAGACTCACAACTGCAACAGCCTCAATGTCCCTGATTATGAGCTTTGACAACGTTCATTAGAGCCGTGATAATGTAGCTCAGTGGACAGATATATACACGAATACACGAATGCATACTCACAAAAATAAAAAGACTGAATGATTAGCTCAATAGTCTCGGTAACGTTTGTTAATGTGATGTTGCCTAAATAACTGCAAAATTTCCAGAGTTCACACACCAGTGATTGGAGACTCTTCCAGTGTGTGTGTGTGTGTGTGTGTGTGTGTGTGTGTGTGTGTGTGTGTGTGTGTGTGTGTGTGTGTTTTGGCAGGGCAGGAAGGAGGCAGGTGAATGCAGTATCCAGTCTTGTAACTTTTACAGATAAATGCAGTTTATTTAAGGCGATCGTTGATGGGCGGAAAGTTACAGTCTCTTTCTAGCCAAGGGCACAAGAACACTGAAAACATAAGACCCGTCCTAAAAGAGATCACATTCTAAGAGAAAAAGTAGGCACAGAGAAAATTACTGGACGGAAAATAATCGGCCGAAGCACGCAGAGAGATTAAAGATTAATATAGATTAATAAGGGCGTAGTTGACCTCGTGACGCTCTCAGCTCTCTCTAACAGGTCAACAGACTAATGACCGAAACCGTATCAAAAGCGATGTCAACTTAAGGTACGATTTGATTAATGACTAGAAGAACTGCCATTGATTTAAGCCTATCTACAGATGGGGAAAAAGAAGCACACCAAATAAGAGACCCAAACAACAAATAAGTCCAGAATACATATTTTACTAAATGGAGTAAAGAATTGCGTAATAGTAAAATCTAACTCAAGCCGTTTTTTTTTTAAAAACGCTCAAATACAATGAGAGTACTTCACATTTTCACACATGACTTTTGTAAACACATTTTTCTTCCACATCTAGACTCTGGAAAACGTTAACTTTACCTTGTGTTATATTATCAGAATAGACACTTCCTTCAAGATCAAAAGTAATGCTACTGGATAAACGTACATACTAACAGAAGATGAAATAAAAAATCAGACATCGATTTACAATCACTGTTATGCACACAAAAAAGGTAAAACATATTTCAATGTGCATTTTTATGTATGTAAAAGATATCTACAAAAGAACCTAACTAGAATCCAACATAAAATCTGAAATATTGAATGGTTGCCACACACAAATATATATATATATATATATATATATATATATATATATATATATATATATATATATATATGTGTGTGTGTGTGTGTGTGTGTATGTATGAATGTATGTATAAGTATGTATGTGTTTGTGTATGGGGTTCTTGCTTGGTACGTTAGCCAGTATGTATATTACAATACTACAAACAGGGTTTTAAACTGAAAATCTGAAACAAAAATGCAAACAAACTGCAAGATATCCTTCCAACTCACATCAATTGTGAGGGTAAAGAAAAATACTCATTATTTAATTTAGTTTTTATGACTTCAGATATGGTGAAATACATCACTCACCCAGAAGAAATGAAATGTATTTTAAACTCCATAGTTTAGTTGTTCGTTTAGAGAGGGTGAATTACAAAGTGATTGGAAAGGGGATCGAATCGGACATAACACAAAAATATAACCTAAATTAAAGGATATGAAACTTTCTACGAAACTTTCCTTACGAGAACTTCAGAGGTGACAACAAACCATGCCTCAACAATTCGGTCCCACAGATGAAAACAAAACATTTTAGTCTAAAAGAAAGCTGCACCCGTGGACTCTCGTGCTTGCACGCGCGCGCGCGCGCACACACACACACACACACACACACACAGACTTTCCGTGGGCATGAAATACGTACCATATGAAAATACTGTTTTAATGAATTAGCGCGTAAATAAAAGCAAAATTATGTCAGTGCAGCATCACATAAATAAACCAAACGCCCAATCCCATTTAAATTCATAAGGGTATGTGAAATTACACACGGATAGGTCTATGTATTTTCTCATAAACACATGTAAATTTGGAACACCAATCAACATGGTTATCATAATGCACAAGAAAGAAGGAAGATTCCTTTCCCAAAGAGTCAAAATACGATGACGGAGTTATGTTACTCTTGTCTGTCTTTCGGTTCATTTGTTTTCAAGAAACAACTTATTCATGTGTATTTCTAAGCCATGAACATTTTCATTCATTTATTACAATAAGACATATAGGCTCATAAGTTTTAAAAAGAACATAGCCACAGAGTCTCCTGAACCAAAAACCCAAATCTCTTTACTGGCCGAAATAGCAGCCTCACCTGACCTTTAACCATATTGGAATAACTTTAGGCTCCAGGAAGCATAAGGAAACTCCTTCCTTCCTTTATCAAAACATTTTTACTTTCAAAGTATCTCAAAAAATGTTAGCACCACTAACACGTAGGTATTAACGGCTGAAAAATGACCAAACATAAAAAAAAATAACGCGAGGATGTTATGCAAGGCCATATAATCAAACAAACATTCAAATTAAATTATATATGCAAGTATGTTATCAAAGTTTTGTAGGTATATGTATATAAATTAAGCCCTATTCTTTTTATCTGATATTTATGCAGGTACGTAACATATACACACACATTACGTGACTGTATGAAAATCGATAAAATACTAACTACAAAACCTGGATATTATACATACTACATAGATAATTTTACATAAGCAGGAGGATAGCTATAAGGAAAGGCTTGTGACCGCTGAAGCAGTAAGGAGAGCACTGCATCTATCTACACTAAGTATCTAGGTGTCTCCAGATTATGTTCTTCCTTCTAGCAGAATGAAGTTCCACTGCACACCATTTGAACTTACTAGGGCCGAGAAGCCTGTCTTGTAAAGCTTTATATACAGAATAATCTGCATCTAGAAAGTTTTTCTTTGTTTATTTATCTTTTTTTCAATTATTTGGTTTTTGTTTTGATATTAATTCTAAATTCTTTGCTGCGCTCAGCTATATATTGGAGTGTAGTTCCATTCTGGACGCACTGTAGCCAAGATAGAGGCCATGACTGAATAGCTGAAACGGATGTCGGCAGAAGAGAACAGAATGGAGCGGCACAACAATGATTTTCGTCTTTTCCTTCGGAGTTTTGGCCCTCAAGATGAAAGGAAACACAGAAGATTTGAGAGGTGCTGTTTAAGTATAATAAACACCACATGTGCATCAGCATTCAGTAAGAATTGCTGAAGAGAAAGTCTGTGTCCTAAAACCACATTCAAAAGTGGAAGAGTGTGGACCGCCTGGGATGATTGTAGAGAAACTACTCACTTGCAGAAAGAAGGCAACTGCAGCAAGAATACACTGCATGAAAGAAGAAAATCAGCTCCTTTGCTCTGGGAAGATTTCTGTTCAGAAACAAGCCAACGAATCCAACAAAAACCAAGGACTTCCTGGAAAATGTTGAGTGAAGGCACCAACAAGAAGTGACTACAAAACTTGCAAAGACGCTAATGATTCTCCATGGAAGCTCCATCTGTAATTAACAACATCAGGATAGTTACGTAACTTGGCGGTAATCGACTTCACGGATGCCTAGAAAACACTCCTAAACTGGGGACTCATTGCAACTAAATGAAGAAGCCGCATCCAGAAGCAAAAAAGGACTGTAGCAGAGATACTTACTGACAACCTTCAGGAACTACAGCAAAAAGACATGGCCAGTCTTCCTTCCACTGTTATTGGCAAAATGATCGTGAAGCAGGTAGGCAACGCAGCACCTTGTTACTTTCCCTACGTCGTTTATTAAGGATCCAACTGGAAAGTTTGATCCTTAATAAACGACTTATGGAAGCCGCCAGGAAACTGTGGGATAAAGAGGACGTCATCCTCAAGGAACTTGATGTCTACGTAATCGTGGAAAGAGGCAAATATATGAGCGTAAATTATATCTTCAGTGACACAAACAATTTGAAAGAATAAAGGATGACCAACAACGACCCATAATATCCTAGATGGCATCCCCAAAAGTCCTCCGTTGAATTCATGGACATCCTAAAAACCAACTAACCTTCTTCAGGTTCGTAGCATCTCCGGGAGAGTATGTTCACCAACATTCCACCTTCAGGAGGCCATTGGGATTATTTTATGTCTACAGATCTGGCACGGATCTAACACTTGAGAAGCTTTTGAAGGAGATGCTCATAACATGCACAACAGAGGCCCATTTCTTCTCTCGAAGGTGAATGGTGAAGCAGTGGGATGACCGCTTGGAGTTCTCTTTGCCAACAAGAATCCACGTTAGATATGTGGAAGACCTCTTCATACACCAAAGAAGCAGATGATGCAGAAAGACTAGCAGTTGCCCTGAAAACTAATTCAATTCTTTTCATGCTTTACAAACCACACAAACAATTCGTCTCTATACAATCAATCATTCATTATCCACACTTCACTTCTATTACAGCGAGTTGTTTCAACAACTCCTGCACACGTTCAAACAAGGGCTTCCACAGATACTCGCTTAAGACAGTGAAAAAAGGGCGTGCAAGTGCTGGGCAGCAAGGTAAAGAAATACTATAACTAAAGAAAATAAAGTACAAGGATCTAAAGATGGGACTGAGAGAAAACCCTTCGGTTGCACTAAATAACAGCAGTCAGAGGTGCTGGACAGCAAGATTAAAGAAAGGAAGATAGAATCGAGGCAAAGCAAAAGGTTGAAAAGCGGTTGTAGCCAGATGGGACGAGCGGCCGATGCAAACACCCTTTAGCGATGCCTATAGTGCGCCACATGAGGTGCACTGACGGCACTAAACCCCCACGTGGTTATTTCTTGCATTCTCCCATCACCCATACTCACAACATTCATTTTTCAGTCTTCCTAATTTCCAGTGACCATCAACGCCTCACAGTTCTCATATTTACTCTTGCAACACTTTCAAATTCTTTCACAGGTTTCTTCAGCTTCTCTTCACCACTCCCAGTCAGTACTGTCTCACCTATACGAATTAGCCATTGACAAATCAATTCATGACGAATTTTCATATTCCAAAACTTTTTGCCCTTCACCTAATGTCCTTTCTATGACTTCTCGCACCACTTCATCCCTAAAGGTCTCAAAACACCCAAGGAGACATAAGGTACCCTTGTCTCACATTTCTTTTGCGCCACGACGGTCAATCTCACCTCAGAAAATTGTAACACCAGCAAAAATAAAATACAGGATGAAGATCCGGTTACGATATGATTAAAAAGCCTTGGCAGAATAAAACAACATACACTCTCCCATTACGAAGGATAGTTTAAACAATTAAATATATTCAAATATATGAAAAGAAAGAGTAATAAAATACACGGATGAAGAAATATTCACAGACGAGAGAAACAAAACCTACAAACTAAGTCAATAATCAACAAAAGTAATGAAAAAAAAAATACTCACAAAATTTACGCTTTCCAAGCAGTGTCATGATTGATACGCCCTTAAACTAGTTCAAAAGAAATAAAATTAATAAAAAAAATTTAAACTTGAACGTTGACGCAAACATTATGAAACTGAAACGCAAACACGGACCACACATATGTAATATTATATGTTTATATATATGTGTGTATCTACATATCTATATTTATTATATATATATGTATATATATACAAATACATATAAATGTACATATGTGTATAAAAGAAAACATATACATACATACGCACAATATATATATAAATATATATACATATATATGCTGCAAGTATGCACACACACATATATATATATATATATATATATATATATATATATATATATATATATATATATATATTTGTATATACACACACACACACATATATATATGTAGATACAGAAAAAATATCCTTGACACTAATATATATGAATCTCCGAATTACAATAACTGAAGAATACACTTTACACCCTTATAGCCATAGAAATAAGGCATACATAAATCACTGGAAAAGTTAATGCAGCTAACTGACTCTGTTCTGAGATTAATTTACATAATGGGACGGTTAGTCGAGGATCCGGCACAATGACGAATAATCACCAAGTGATGATGATAAATGGTAAAGGGCCGAGAGTCAAATAAAGTATTCTCACCGTTCTCCGGCCGCAAAATGGCCTCCTCATACCTCCAGGAGAACCCAGCAGGAGCACTCAAAGGTGGGCAAAAATCACGAACCCACAGCACTGCTGAAATGTTGCACAGGACACTGGGCGAATCAGCCAGCTGCAAGTACTCGGGTCTTGACCGGCAAAGCCAGTCACCTGCAGGTGCTGCAAACATCAGAGTGCAAAAGGCAAGGGCCAGTGCTTGGTCTCCTCTCAGTGGAGCTCAAACACACTCTAGCTTGCTTGGACAAAACGTCCCCCAAAGTCAAGCGAGGGTGACTGAGAAGCAGTAATAAACAGGCGAACAAGGCAAACACACAAGACGAAAACTCCACTCGTCGATATGGAAAAGAAACAAACAAGCAGGTAAATAAAAACTATAAAAAGGGGAAGCAAAAATTGGCTTAAACCAGTTTCTCGTGACTGACAAACATACAAAAACAAGGAAAATTCACTTTAATCAGTAAGACCATGGAATAAATTTAGTAGTTATTACAATATATATATATATATATATATATATATATATATATATATATATATATATATATATATATATATATATATATATATATATATGTATAGCTCTGAAATCTTACTCTTCTGCGTTGTCGTCTCCCGTTGAGGCTGATTGAGATATTACCCGTGAGATTCATAAAAATCACCGTATACAGTGCCTACAATATAATCATGACATTTGAATGCCTATATTCTTAAGTGGACACTGAAATTTTTAATTTTTTCCATCGATTTACTCTTTATTTCTCAATTATTCTTTTATTATGGTTTCAAGGAGCACTACTTTTTCCTTTTAGATTATTATTATCATTATCAAAAAATACTCATAGTAGCATGAGTCTTCAAATGAAGAAACAAATCCACAGTTATGTAAATGTACATATACCGAAAGATAGATCAGTACAGTTTCCCGAAAGCTATCTGTACTGATCTATCTTTAAATATATGTATATTTACATAACTGTGGATTAGTTTCTCCATTATTATTATTATTATTATTATTAGAATACTGTTCTCCGGTAAGGATGTCTGCTTCTGCAAAGATTTATCTCTTTCAGATAGTGATTCGTGGTAGTAGCTTTCTAATTCCTAATATCAGCAGGTATGACTTGGACCATCGACGGATGGTCTCTTGTTTAGTCAATTTTTCATAAGTTGTATTTTAACAGAGATCTTTCACATTCACAATTGATCCCTGGTCCCCTTTACATGCCGAGAGCAACCAGATTTACTGAACAGCAGCACCAATATGCAGTAAATGTCCCTAGCAGTAAAAGTTCTCAATTCCTGAGGTCCTTTATTCCTCACACCGTTGGGCTGTGGAACAGTTTCCTTGAGGATGTCGTGCAATTAGAACCCCAAATTTCAAGCGAAGTTGCAATACATTAATACCCTACTATTATCCTCCTTGCATTTTAATACACTTTTTAGTAAGTGAGATCTCTTCT
>NC_089743.1:16283697-16346197 GCF_040412425.1 Macrobrachium rosenbergii | reverse complement strand
GTAGTTAGAAGACTACTGAAGTGGATACTAAATAAACATGAAAACTACTATCGAGAATAAATGAAACTTTCCTTGAGCACTAAAATCCTGATATATATATATATATATATATATATATATATATATATATATATATATATATATATATATATATTTGGTAAATTCCTCGAAAAGCCTTTAAGCTTTAACTGAGCTGTTCTTACCCGAAGAATTTGTTCCTATATGAAAGGTGAAAATCTAAGCGAGTCAAGTCGAAGAAGTTGGACAGCTGTGTGGCAGGAGTCTGCAAGGGGACGGATAAAAAGAAAAGCGGGGGGGTAGCACCCAAGCCAGGGGCAAAGATTGCACTGCACAGTAAGTATGTATGAAAGAAAGAGAGAGGAAAAAACTCGATCAATGAATACAATTAACTAAATGAAGGAAAAATAATATAAATAAAAATAATAAGGCTCACAGATATAAAGACAATCTACAATGATTAACATAAACCTGAAACTATGCACGTATGATCCCGTGGATAAGGAAGTTCTTTTTCATTTCAAGTAGTTGAAAGGGTGGTAAAAAAAATAGAATCAGGAATATATCTGCATATGCAAATATAAAATGCGAAATAATAAAAATACAAGGGAGAACCATACTGAAGAGACCTCGAAGAGCCAAGAATCAGGTCTGGGGAGGTCACCTCCCCCTCGCATGTTAAACCGAGACAAAAGAAGCACTGGCATCGCTTCTTTTCATTCTCCCTCAGGGCTTCAATGTACTGAGTGGAGCAGAGAGAGAGAGAGAGAGAGAGAGAGAGAGAGAGAGGAGGGGGCTGTGATTATGAATCTCAATAATATAGTTTCACTTTTAGTATATATCATCGATAAACGATAATTTCCGATATCAATGCCATAGAAATTAAAAGACCGAAAACTAAAGTACACATCCTCACTTCACTTCTTATACTGTTTGAAATACTCGTATTTGGCCGACGCTCCTTTTGGAGAAAAGATGATCGTTAGAAGGGTGAGCCATGAGAGTATTGCAAGACCAACGATGCCGTAGGTGTCCATTAGAATCCATGAATAAATAGAAAGAGCTGGGAGGCTCGTGATAACAAGAAGATTGTACGAGCCGATGATACGTGAATCAATTTCAATTCAGTAAAATAGCAATGTTAAATCCCAGTTTTGCAACCTTTGTTTAACGATAACAAAAGAAATCTTACAAAGATTATATGGGAGTATCTTTCATGAATAAATGATTTTTTTTCTTCTGTAAAAAGATATCACTGCCTAATTTATAAGTTAACTCGTGTTTTCAGATCTGGGATTGTTAAACTGAATATATATATATATATATATATATATATATATATATATATATATATATATATATATATAGTATAATTATATATATATCCTATATACATATATATACATATATATATATATATATATATATATATATATATATATATATATATATATATATATATATATATATATTTACAAGGAGCTAATCAACACATGAGCACGTGTTTCACAAAAATAAATTCCTGACTCACATCGAGATCGAATCCAGGTCTTTCAAAGAAAAGGCAATAGTGCTACCCACCTAAGTGGGTCAGTTGGTAGCCCACTTGCCTTTCATTTGTGAGACTGGGTTCGATCCCGATGTAAGTCAGAAATTTATACCCCTTATATATATATATATATATATACATATATATATATAATTTATATATATAAATATATATATATATATATATATATATATTATATACATACATATCTTCCTAAATGCTGATAACGCACTCACAAAATAAATGCATAGTGTGGAAAAATGGGAAGGAAAAGGAAAGGGGAGATACGTTTAGTAAAAGACAGACACAAATAAAATAATGAAGAAGACCAATTAAATATAAAACGACCAAAAGAATAAACACAGGAATGCAAAGCTTTTGAGAAGAAAAAGAGAAATGAACAAGAGTCACAGAACGTTAATGTAACAACCTCAACTTTGTTCCTAGAGGAATGTTCCCAGTTTTCCAGTAAAGGAAATGAAGGAGCCCTGACACAGGAAAGTGAGACACCCGACTCCTCAACAGTATGTGGACGCTGACGGTATGAGGAGAGATCAGCAGAGAGGCACAGACACGGGGATAGTTGAAGCTGCAAACCGAGATTAGGTTAATGGGTCATGGCCCGAGTAAGAATCGCTTCTTTTCAGGGCTGGGGATTACACTTTTCCTTCTCCCCAAAACAATTCCTCTTTTTCCTCAATCATGGGGAAACTACGGCATTTGACGGCATGTCCATTTTAGCCAAATAAAAAAATGTGCCTAAGCTTTTTTTTTTAAATCTTTAATAATTATAACAGATATTAAAATGTCTATCTGTACATTAATGCAACAATTTGTCACTAAAAAATTCATCATCAGCAACCCTATTTTTCTCCCCAAACCAATTCCTTTTTTTCCTCAATCCTGGGGAAACTACGGCATTTGACGGCATGTCCATTTTAGCCAAATAAAAAATATGCCTAATTATAACACAGATATTAAAATGTCTATCTGTACATTAATGCAACAATTTTTTACTCAAAAATTCATCATCAGCAACCCTATTTTTCATTATTTAGGGAATATCAAAATTATTATAAAGCTAAACTTTGGCTTTTGCACGAAAACTCAGACTAAGTAATCGAAGAACATCAGTGACAGATGAAAGTCAGAGCATTTACAGTGAAAAACTAATGAGCAAAAAGTGGATAAAAAACAGGATTTTTTTTATCTAAATTGTGTCTATTTGGTAAAAAAAAAAAAAAGAATTATTGATTAATACTGATTATATACGTAATAACAAGAATATGCATTTTGGCATAAAAATATTTAAGAGTGAAATGATTATATGCAAACTTCAGTTATTATTATTTAAGTACATGAAACCTATTCACATGGAACAAGCACACAGGGGCCAATGACTTGAATTTCAAACTTCCAAAGAATATTGGTTTCGACCTCCTACCGCAGACCCCACACTGCAGAAGTAACTGATCGTAATATAGAGCCAGTGATTTTTCACCGCCCTGGGGGAAACGCGAACCGGCGACATCTGAGTGGCATGCTGTCTCTCTATCTATCGATCTATCGTTCTATCTATATAACTGTCCTTTTATCTGTTTACTATCTATTTATCGATCAATCTCTCTATGTATTTTAGTATGTTTAGTATGTGTGTTTATCGATCAATATATATATATATAATATAATGTGTATATATATAATATATATATATATATATATATATATATATATATATATATATATATATATATATATATATATATATATATATAACTCAAAATTAAGTAATCGAATATGATTCAGCCTCAAGCCTTTTGAATTCTATTGAAGTATTTAAGATGTTTATGAGTTACAAGAATGTGATTTAAAATCACAGCTACACTAGCGAGCGAGAGCTTTCCATGAAATTATGGCTGAAGCCGACAGATGGTAGGTAGGTACATATGTGCCGCTGACGTCCGAGCGGGTCGGTGTTTGTAATTCCTCAGCATCTTGGATGCGAGTTCCAGCTGCTTGAGGGATGAATCGTATTTTCTGAACTACAAGTTACTGTCAGTTATATTAGCATTCAAAAATACACACACACACACACACACATATATATGTATATATATATAATATATATATATATATATATATATATATATATATATATATATATATATATATATATATCATATAGAAAGGTGAAAAGAAATGACTTGAATCTATATATTTATGCATTTGTACACCTCATCATGGTTCAAATACAAGTGAAAGGTGAAACAAATACCAAAGTCACCTTTCTCCTCTGATGCATATACGATCATCACAAGTCTTCAGTGATTTGTTATATATATTTATATATATATATATATATGATATACATGTCTATGTAGTATTTATATATATATATATATATATATATATATATATATATATATATATATATATATATATATATATATATATATATATATATATATATATATATATATATATATATATATATATATATATAATCAACAACCTATTACGTTTCCTGAGGCACAAGAGAATGCATGGGGCTTTGATGAATTCTTGCCGCACATATCCAGCCTAATTAGAGCAATACTTAGTAGCGACTTCACGTGATTTCTCTGCCACAAAAAAGTTTGGCAAATGTACAGGAGAGTTGCGTACGTTTTCTTGCGTGGGGCGCAAACAAGCTAAAAAGCTGATCAAAGACGTATTTCAACAGAAATGCATCCTAACCTAACCTTCCCTTAACTCATCCTATCCTAGGGCGCCCTGCCCTCACCTAGCAGGGGGGTATGAGAAGGGAGGGGGCTCCTTCGCGCCCCCCTCCCCATCGAACGAGACAAAGCAGAATGACGTGGGCACAACCAATGCTTTACCTTTGAAATGCTGCCGTCATTTTGCAAGACACCGTTTTTACAGTCTGGAGAGTCAAAGTAACGTCACAGTGTCATCTACAATACGACTAAACCCTGCAGCCATCGGTTTTTATTAACATTAACGCAAGTGGCATTGAAGCACGAAAACCTTTGAGTTTAATGAGAGTTATCCCCCTAAAAATAGTCGCTCTTTTTAATGGAGAGTGGCTCCAGATATAGAACAAGACGGTACGGACTGCTACATTCATCCTTTACCTGCTAAGGCATGGATGAACCCCTTATGGAGATAACTTCGAGAACACAGACTGCTTCTTACACTGACAAATAAGGTTCGTCAGCAGATCATCCAATTTCCCCCACCCATGCTTACATGCACAGTGCTCAACTCACCTTCTTTCGCTCTCTCACTACTTGCATTCTCATTTCCAAAATTCAGAGGAAATGTTGGTATACATACGCATCCACATACATCGTGAAACCTGAGCTTTATTAGTATTATATGAATAGCACTATTCATGTTATTAGCACTATATGTTATTAATTCTAGAGCTCTTTACCACTTGCTTGCATCCACATTTTTTCCAGCGTTATATTCTTCTAACTTCACAATCACCAACTTACTTTGAGGAAGTCCAAATTCCATTGTTGCCGGGTCTGATCACTTCGTATCATTCAATTCCAAACTGGAGAATTCTCGATCTTCTACATTCATTAAAACCTTTACCTGGAGCCATGCCTGAAAAGGTTTTCTGTTTAAAATGCGCGAACCTGCGTCTTCACTTTCCTGTCATCCCAAAACTGATATCCAAATGCAAGATTATTAAGTAATTTTGACGTCCGTGGTCAGGTCGGTAACGTGACTTCTTTCTGATAATCCGGACGCGTATTCGAGTCCTGCTACGGACGTCAGAAGTACATCATATTCTTGCAGATATGTCGCAGGATTTGTAGTGACAAGGGTATCCGAAAGTGTGGATAATTCGAGAAGTTAATAGGACATTGTGGTTATTACAATTGCACAAACACACGCGCTCGCACATGTACACACACCAACACACACACATATATATACATATTTTTAATATATATATATATATATATATATATATATATATATATATATATATATATTATATGTACGTATATATATGTATGTATGTATGTAAGTATATATATATGTATGTATGACTCTTTCCCTTGATAGCAGAAGTTCCCAGTCCCTCTCTCAGCCATCAAATAGAGGAGAGGGCCAGGTGGGCGTACCCTAGACGGCTTTTACACGCATTGAATTCTAATGTTTGTGACACTGGCACTGCCACGTGTTTCAAAGGATTTGAAAGGATTTTTATGAAACAGACCTATAGATTTAACACCAGGAAACAATGAAGCAAAGGAAGACCATTGTTTCCATACAGAATAGCTTTTGCTCCATAAAAAATAAATAAAAGTATTTGACATGTTCTATGAAAAATAATTTGTAATTGTGAATATGGATAATTTGATATCTTCAAAATGAAGTTATTCCTTATTATATATCATGATGAAAAGTGTTTGCATTGGTTAATAATGCAATTTTGTTCAAAAATAAAACCACAATTGATACCATTAAAAATCACCACTAAATTGCATAATTCCTTACAACCTCTAATACTCTTCTTTACCATGCTGAATTTATCCATAACATTCATAAATATTTATAATTTTACGTTGAAATTTTCATACAGAAATAAATTTTGGTGTACTTAGCCATTCTCGCCTAAGCAATGCGTAATTGAAATTAAATAATATAAGAAGTAAGCAGACTACACATGAAAATGCATAAAATTATCTCTCTCTCTCTCTATATCTCTCTGTATCTCTATATATCTCTCTTATATATGTATATATATATGTATGTATATATATATATATATATATATATATATATATATATATATACATACAAACATACATATACGTATATGTATATATATCTAAAAAACAATGCTCCAAATCAAAGAGTTGTTTTAGTAATTGGCCTGGCGATGAATCATTTATTCGGGAACGCACCCCAAAGAAAATAAGGTTAGTTTTTCAGACGCAACAGGGTAATCAAATCATTGTTCTGGGTGCAACAGGTCCATAAAAGGGAAGTGCTGTCATACAGGTTAACAAAACGACGAAGAGAGACAATGACTTTTTTTTGCACTGCAAAGCTAAATTTGATTAGGTGTTCGACTGTATAAATCTCTGTAACACACCTGTGATATATATATATATATATATATATATATATATATATATATATATATATATATATATATAATCTTCTTCTTCTTCTTCTTCTTTTAATATTCCCATATAAGCACGATGCCTTCTTTTTGAAGGACTTTTTTGATTTGCTTTGTAATATATATATATATATATATATATATATATATATATATATATATATATATATATATATATATATATATATCCTCCCCTTTAGAAATTAAAATTTCATATGAAGGTTTTGGGACAGCTTATGAAGTGGAAAACATGTGTCCTCTTCTATAAAACTAAGGTATACTTAACTTTTCTATAGTGACCCAGCCAGTGAGTGTCAGGGAATGCAGTATCTAGGTAGGGAAGGCATAATTTTAACCTTAGGCATCCACTGTCATCCATAGCAGAGTGAATAAAGCCGTCTACTTCAACCCGATGACTGACCCACAAACTGAGCCAACACGAGCTGAAGCGAAATACGTATTTCCAAGAAACGTAATTTTCCTAATGTGGAGAAAGCAAAGTGAATATGAGCAAAGATAGCAGCCGCATACCCGTTTAACCTCCCATTAGGGATATCATCGTTGGTCATCCAATAAAACGTAACTAATGTCTGCAGCAAAAAAATTACCGATACCATTTATTAAATTAAACAACCGTTATATGGACATAAGATATCAATCGACTATACATAAAGTATTTACAGTGATCATTCAGGAGTAACGTTAATCGGAAACACTGTCTCAGCCCTCCTCTGGAAAAACTGACAGCAAATATTCACTGCACACCGAATCCACAGCGAGATATCCAATAAACTCACCTTCGCTGAAAGGCGGAATCTACGAGTACTGTACCTGGCTTTGTTACAAATGAATTCCATCTCGACACTCCCATTAATTAACACGTCTCCATGGGTGAGCGAGCTTACATCCACACCAGGAGGCTATAAGACTTGGCGGCGTGGAAAATATATACAATACTCACCCACAGGATTTTCGACTCTACGCTAAAGTCCCTACTAAGGAGGATGAGATTGCAATGATGCCACGGTCTGCTACGGATATCAGCCATATATAAAGATATTACTAATGACATAATTAATGTTATAATTACCAGTCATGGCAAATATTTTTTTTGTACAGGATAATGTTGGTAAACTAATCACTTTCCTATTAAGATTAAAATCCTTCGTTTAAAAACACTAACATTTGCACGTCAAGAGTAACATCAATTACCCGTCAATCTGCTGCCGATGCTATTGCCCCGTACCGCCTCTCCTTGGATTAACAACTAAACTGCGAACCAATAAACAATCATCTTGCAATCACTTTATCCAGTCTTCAACAATCATTTGAGCATTTAATTAACTCGGCTATTATTACAAGTGGCCTTATCACATCCACCAAAATACACATCGCACATTTGCTCCGTGGAGATCTGCAAACATCTAATTGTTCTGGTGGGTTTATAATGAAGGTCTGACGACTGAATTTATTATATATATTTATAAATATCAGAAGTACCTTCACGGATCAGAAGTATCTTCAAGGCTGTCAGTCCCCCTAGACTTTTGAGTATCAAACGACACGATATGTGTCCTTTCCCAAGGGAAGTCTCGTCATATTACCAAACTTATAATCTTTAGTGGATAAAGAAATTTAATTAAGAGTGAAATTATTTTTGACAGTGTAAATGAACTGTACCACCGGGAAAATGGTATATAAAGAGGTCTTATTGTATGTGCAGAAATCATTTCAGTCTTTGACAAAATAAGCTATATAAAGAAATTATTAAGTAGGTCTACGTCACTTTAACCTTTCACAAAGCTTCACTTCCCCTCTTTCATTCCCTCACTTGTGGATGCTGCCATTCAACCATGTAACTGGTGCTATTCATTCCATCCAAGCTAGTTTTTCTATGATGGGAGCTCTCTAGTTACCCCAGCAGCTGGAAAATGTCTGTAAATATTAAATCTTGCGCTAGGTTTGTATAAACTCTTTGGGGGGAAAAGAGAACTTTGAATGTGCGGATGAGTTGCAAATTAAGTCACGGGGAAAATAAATAAAGGCCAACTTCAAAACACAAGCAAAAGAAGTAGCGATTTTTGTTATTACAATCGGATAAAATGAATATCAATGGAAAAATTCCTTCAGAAAACTTTGGTTAAGTATTCAAAAATTTCCGTTTCAAATGCCCATGAGATCTCTGGTGAAATCCACGGTTGGAAACCCAAAGGGATTCTGGCGAGAATCCACAAAAATCCTTCAGAAATCCCCCTGTAAATCACTGGTGAATACCTAAAAATATAAAAAGCCGTACCAAATATACATTGGCGAAAACAGGTGCATGTTACCAGCAAAAGGACAGTAAAAAATCACTTTGCAGCATAATAATAATAATCCATTACGTTCCAGGATGTACATCCTTATTAATAATGAAAGCAATGTAACTATTTACGTCATAGTGTAATCAAATAACTCCTTCAAAGAAAAAGACAAATAAAAAATCAACCCTCATAATGACGCATATAAAAACGTTGAAGTTAATGGAACGTAATTGATGATCAAAATAAAAAGGCAAACTAAATTCTTATTGACTATTCCGCAATAACAATGTGAAACAAATTAAAGCCTTTATTAAAAACAATAAAACTTCAACTTAATAACGTTTGAAACTTGACGTATTTTGAGAAGAAAGAAAACTGTTAACTCCTTCATAATCAAGAATAAAGAGAGCATATGAGAGTAAAAAAGAAACCTAAACAAACTGAAAATGAAAACCATAAACAGAATGATATATTTTCAGAGAAAATCACCCCAGAAAATCCTCCAAGAACTTCAACTATTGCATCTTGGCTATTGCGTGCTACGCTTTCTGCCATAAGCATGGGTTGAAAAAATCTCTTCCCATAAAGTTCTATTGTGTTCGAAATCTAAAAATTGCCCGTTTTATTAACGGTCAAAGTTCGAAGAAAACCAAGTAGTAAACAATAGGAATAAAAGAATATTAATGATACAACAAAATGAGTGTGTAATTATATAAAGAAGAACAATACAATTTTAAAATTATTGCCTTAAAACTCAAAATAAATGAACACAAGTAAAGAAATTAATAAATGTATAAATGAATACTTGAATATCATTTGAAAACTCAGTACAAATTCTTTGCTGCGCGTTAGTGAAACAGACAGAACTCCTGAGCGATTACTGCAAAAAGGTTCAACTTCTGGAAGGGATGTAAGGAAGTTTCATGATACAATGTACATAAACATTGCGATAAACTGTAAAGCTGTGAGCAAAAATCACAACGAAATAAGCGTTGCAACAGTCCGAATATAATCCCTACTGAAAATCCACATCAATCTCTACAGAAAATCCCTATTATTTCCTAGGCGAAAATTGTCAGAAAATCCTGGATTGTAATCTGTATTATTCCTAACAAGGAAATATTATACTGAAAATTTATTAAATTTTATCTAAAAATCGAATGATAGTTTATGTAAACTGTTATAAAATCCTATACAAAAGTCGACTGGAGATTTAACAACTGTTATAAAATTCCTTATAAAAACCTAGAAAACCTTTGGATCAAATATTTTACAGTCCTCAGGGGAAACTACAAATAAGACAGTACATAAAACCTGTATAAAACCCAAGCAGGAAATTCAGAAAAAAAAATCTCCTGTGAGGCTCCACATAAAACCCTGAGAAGAGCAGGAATAAATCTGAGGCAAAAATGGCAGCAGAATCTCCGGTCGATGACCTTTCGTCCCCTGAGGAACGAATGCATGATATTCAAGGAGAGAGCGGCCTACTCCAACTCCTGTTTCCCCAACTCCTGCCGAAGGCGCCTGAGGGGCATAAAACAAGGACCCAGAGAGAATTACCAAAACTTCCCAAGTGTAACATTGTCGGCTTCGGGAGACAAAAGACACTAAAAGATTTCCCGGCTGAGGAAAGGGACTGCTAGAGACGCCATTTCTTACCGAAGGGAAGCGAGAGTGTGAGGGAAGACAAATTAAAATGTCGCGGAGGAAAGCTGCCGAAGGTAAATGGGAAATTTAGAATACGGGAACATAGCAATGAAGATTGAAAAACAGAACAAGGGGAAAAATTTAAATGCCGAGGATAAGGGAAATTAAAGAAATAAATAGTTTGCAAAGATAAACAAAAATCGAGGAAGATGATGAAAGAAGAAAGGAAGAAAGACTTTTGGATGCTTTGGGGAGAAGAAACTGAAAAGAAACAAATAGGAAAAAATAAGAAACAAAAATGATTAAATAAGAATAGAGTGGATGAAAATTAATCGTGCTTAGGTTGAAAAACTGAAGAGAAATAAGATCAAATGAAATGCAAAATGCATAAATACAAATGTAAAGAATGAAAATTTGGCATTCTGCAAAACTAAAAAATAAAATTGGCAAAATTTGCTGAGTATTAAAGAGTTAGGAAGGCATGATTTAGAAATAAAAGTAGTCAAGAGAACTAAAATAGAAGTATGAAAGAGCGATTTATAACATGCACACTAAACCATCGCCAAAAAAAAAAAAAAAAACCATTATCAAGCATAAACACAGAAATATCAAAAAATAATCACAGCTCTGAGGATTTGAAAAACAAAATAGGAAAAAATAAAAATGAATATTGTTAATAATGATTACAATACTTGTAACATTACAATTAATTATGCAGAGCCAGGATTGTAACTACAGTGTTCAAAACGTTTAATAAAAAGAGGGAAAAAGTCTTCGTGAAAAACACCGCTCTGATTTCCTTTTGTTCTTTAAAACAAAACTATTGTTTTCCTATTCTTTATATAAAGAACAGGTTAAGAGTTCGTAAAATATAGCAAAGGAGGAAGATGCTCCTTTTCCCAGCCCTCCCCACCCATTCCCCCTACCCCCGCCCCCGCTTGGACCTCCCGGATCTGCTGGACCTGCCCCTCCTCCTCCCCATCCCGAGCCCAAAGAGCGAGCCTCCTCTGGGGTATTGGTTTATTGGTCTTTGTTATGAGAGCTATTATTTCAGGAGATGCCTCAAAAGCTTCAGTTTGTTTGTTTGTTTGTTGCTCAAGTGGGAGCCCTTTTTGCTTCGTTATATATTTTTCTTTTAATGACATACTGTAGTGCTTTTTCGTCGCTAACAATGAAGATATTTTGTTGCTGTAAGATAGTACTGAAAAGAATTCTGAAGTAGCTTTTTATTTTTTTTTTTTTTACTGAAAATTCGATTTGTTTATAGTTGTTGCTACCGATTTTTTCCTAATAACTGAAATAATTTCATTTGCCGCCAGGTTATCATCTGAATGTTTTTCTTTTCTTTTTGATTAACACTTTAATTTTATTGTTTACACTGTTCAAGAAATTGCTAGTTAAATTCTACTGTTTTTCAATTGTATACTGTCGGTTTTTGGATTCTCTAAAATGAAACTACTTTTTAATTTGCAGTAAAATAAGACTTTTTCTTTACTGTTCGAAAGCCTGGTACAGAAACTCCTGGAATAGCTTTTATCTCTTTCATTAAATTTGCTGTATTTGTTGAACAGCAACACCTGGCTTTGACGCGTTCCTCAATTTCAGTGAACGAACGCGTTACCATCACTATTTTAGAATTTCTAATCAAGCTCAAATACTTTCATATTTCCTGATTTCTCCCCAATTTCATGACGTTTAAACTTTTAACCTCTTCAACAAATTATAACGAATCTTTGAAACTTTGTCCAAAGTTTCACTGGACTGAATGTTGCAGCGTTCATACAACCTCTCATTTTTTTACTAATTCCTTAAAAGATTTTTTTTTTCATTATAAACCCTGAAATCCAATTTATTTTTACTTCTCTATTCTAATAATCCCTACTGACTAACCAGTACTTTATTTCTCATTTTCCCATGAAGCCTAGTACTGGGGCGCTTTCTCACATTCACGCTTAAAACTATGTAAAGAGAAAAGCTGGAGGGGTTGGACAACAAGATGGAAGAAGGGAGCGGGAATAAAGGTAAAATAAGGTTAGAAACTGAATGCAACTAGCGCCGAGGGGATACTGCAAACACCCTTTATCTTGCATCTCTCTTTCTCTCTCTCTCTGTTTACCTTTATCTCTTTGGATATGTTGGTCTATGGCCTTTATGGGTTTAATTCCCCCCCCCCCACCCGTTCTTCTCTCTTGTCTGTTTCTTGTTCCCGCTAGGCCTACGTCAGATAAGCATACTAAGTTATTTGCGCTTATATGAGGGCCACTCACGGCACTAACGAGGTTCTGTTTGTGAAAGTTGTTTTCAAAATTCCATTAACAGTTAAAATCAACAGTTTTAGTCCAATAATCTCTTATTTTCAATCCGTTTAAGCTTTTTTTTAATAATCCCTTACACACATTCTGTTTTACTTGCCGAATAATTCCCCCGAAAAATTAAATTTTTTTCTTAATAACTCCCAACAGCCGCCCAGTCTCTCTGTAGCGTCTCTGTCATCAATCAATCCGCTTTAATCTGAAAACTTTCCGTATCTTTCTACCGTCAGTTCCCAGCCACCACCGCCATCAGTTTGTGTCTAATGTTTTCCTCTCATTCACCTCTAATTCGGCGTCCTGTAATTTCCCGGCACAAAATTGAGGGAGAAAAAGTTAGACGAAATAATTAGCTTTTCGAGTGATTCGTCACGTCTGATTGATCACTCCTTTTCGCCATTTTCCAAAGTTTCAGTTCAAATTTATTTATATTCATTTCGTTCAGTTTTATTCGTCACGTTTTTTATTGCTAATATTCTGATTTGAAAATCGAAAATCGAATAAACCCTGCCCAAAAGTCCTGATACTTTTAAGGCTATTAATTTATGCATTTATGCTTGGGTGTCAGTGTCTCATGTTTTTGAGAGGATGAATTTTAGAAATGAAATTAACATTATTACATGTTATTAGATTATTCAAACATCGTACATTCGGATGATCTATTGAAATGAGGAGGATAAAAATGAAAACAAAAGTAAAGACATTATTACAGATATTTACCCCTTTGCTGAGAACAAGCTAAAAGTTAAGTATACCTTAGTTTAACCAGACCACTGAGCTGATTAACAGCTCTCCTAGGGCTGGCCCGAAGGATTAGACTTATTTTACGTGGCTAAGAACCAATTGGTTACCTAGCAACGAGACCTACAGCTTATTTTGAAATCTGAACCACATTATACCGAGAAATGAATTTCTATCACCAGAAATAAATTCCTCTAATTCTTCATTGGGCGGCCGGAGACTCGAACTCGGGCCTAGCAGAGTGCTAGCCGAGAACTCTACCTACTCGTCCGACGAGGAATTAGAACGAGTAACTTAATGTGCTTAGCTAACTTAGGCCTAGCGAGAACACGAAACAGAAAGGAGAGCAAAACAGGGGGGTGGGGATAAAACTCAAAAAAATAGGCCAATATACTCAAAGAGAGTAAAGAGAGAGAGAGAGAGAGAGAGAGAGAGAGAGAGAGAGAGAGAGAGAGAGAGAGATGCAAGAAAAATTATATAACATTTTCATGACACTGACAATTATAGAGAGGTCTAGCAATAAAGTTACACTTTCCATAAGGTTAAACAGAGGACTGATCTTAAGATGGGCCTATGCTAGGTTTAGCGAGAGGCTAATTACGGCCCTTTTATTCTTCACAGGGCCCTGTCCCTTGTTCCTCTCGGTTACATTTAGAAGATACGGATACCTTGTAAAAAAAAATAACTTCAAATTGAACTAAACCGACGTGAAGGTGGTCAGTAACCACATCCTATAAAGAAGAGAGGGAAAAAGGGGGTGAGGCGGAGCACCAAAATGACAGCAGGGTCAAGACAGAATGAGGTAATCTACGCGGAAAAGTTCAGGGGAAGGCGATAAGAGACAATTATCATAATTAATGGCCAACGTTACCATTACATATACTGGATGGTCCCAAAGCTTTCCGGAAAGGCACCATTAATTTCATCATTTAATAACAAGATAACGGTTTGATTCTATTTTTCATCTCATATGGTTATTCCACTCGGCGATAACTTGATTAGCAAGTTATTACCTATTTGGCTCGATCTCCAAGACTGTTGGCACGATATAATAATAATAATAATAATAATAATAATAATAATAATAATAATAATAATAATAATAATAATGTGTGATCTCCAAGACTGTGGGCACGATCTCCAAGACTGTGGGCACGATATAATAATAATAATAATAATAATAATAATAATAATAATAATAATAATAATAATAATAATGTTGGGAGAAAAACCCTATCACAAGAGTTCATAACATTGATATTATTGTGGACCCTTTAGAATAATAATAATAATACCTGTTAGAATTTACTTCAGCCATGATATTTTTTTAGTGACAAAGGTAAATACCAGTTGCTTATTAATTTGTTTTTGATCCAACATTAACGGGACTAATGAGTTTACGACTTTTAAGAAAGGTAAATGTACAATGTATATATGTTCCTTGGAAGCAGTAGCAGTAGAACAAACCACTGAGGAACACAATCTAGCTGTATATATAAATAAAAGCACAGCGCTCTTAATTTAAGGGGACTGTTGGAATACTGACATGCAATACATTATAAATCGTATTATTTAGCACAATGAGTAAACCAGTCAAGTGTCCCTGGAAAAGTGTTAAAAAGGTACTGACTCGGAATGACAGATTAATATTTCTTTGAACACGTCTGAAAACCTGAATTGTCTTTGGAAAGCATGTGTGAGAAAAAAATCACCTTATACTATAACTAAAGATTCAATCAATCTACTGTATGAATCTTGTGAAAGAGAAAAAAACAACTACCTGCTAAAATTAACGTGAGCGAATATATCAACGGTTTAATAACATGACCGAAAAAGAGTAAACTGATTTTACAAATGATGTGTACGAAAAAATCTACCCTCATACAGAAAAATGTCTGGACTAATATCAAGTGGCCTCATGTACTTGTACAAAAAATTAAAATGTCCTTGTCGATAAAGTGGAAAAATAAATAAATAAATCCCGTTCACGGTACAAGTCTTATATAAGCGTGCCATATATCTGGCACCTATGCCTATGGACATGGAAACAGTATTTAGAGCAACGCCAGGGGCACAGATGTGCCTCACGGTTATCTGATGAATCAATAATCAAGACTGAAACGGCACATGCTTGCACCTGATCAAATATTTGGAGTTGTAAACTTTGGCTGGAGACAGATTTACAAAATTTATAACTGCAGGTAATGCTATTTGTGAAGCAAAGGAAAATGCAATGCAAAGGATATTGAGTGTATTTCCCTACTGAACAGTAATAACAGAAATGACATTCAAATGAAGATGGATTGCTCATGATTAAAGATTTCATATTCACTGTGAGACAACAGCTATTATTTCCCAGTGCAATGCTTTACAATTCTCTCACTTGTTTCGCTTTCCCAATTCCTAAGAAATTCATTTGTCTAAGTGGCGGGTTTTTCAGTTTCCTCGAAGCAAAAAAAAAAAAAAAAAAAACGGATACGAGTCACAGACTTTCACTCAACAAGAAACATATGTAAGTGTTGCCTCGTTAGACTGTTGTAGAGTTTACCTGAAGGAATTTAAACGTCATCCTTGATCAATGAAGACAGTACATCAGACCTTTTTAACATGCTGCCTTATCACATCGTATTCTCTCACCCGCTTCAGAAAAATTACTGGAATTCCGTGCATCCACTCTGCATACTTCTTCTTCTTCTTCTTTTTCTTTTAACGTGCTTTTATTCCCATTTTTGTATGGGGTAAGCACGATGCCTTCTTTTGAAGGACTTTTTGATTTGGCTTTGGGGTAGACCTGTAGTCTCGATCGGCTGCCCTGCTTGACATCGCTTAGACACTCTGCATACATTTCCTATTAATATTTAGTTTTTCATGATGTCTGCGACTTTTTCTTTTTCAGCTAAAAAGTCACTGGATTGTTCATCTCGACGACAAAGTTTCGGTTCTATAAAGATAAGCTTTTATTTCATTTTACTATAATTTAAGGTTCCAATACCTCCCGTTGGGAATTCCATTTGCTGTGCTTCATTTCACGTACAGCCCATACAAGCTCTGGGGAAAAAATGGCCTTTTCCCTTTTTCCAGTGATAGTTCTAACCATTTCTCACTTCTCAAATGCCACTGGCCCCTCCAACCTTTCATCGAGCTCATTTCAATTATGACGGAATGCAAATATCGCTTCAAAAATGATCGGGCTAAAGAGCAATTCATACTATTCCAACAATTCTAATTACCTCCCGTTAGTGAATCGACGCTGCTTTGGAAACAGTTGCCGTGACTTCAGCGCGCACACACACACACATTTTTCTTTATATGTAACATGTACGAAATAACGTCCGAAGAAAAAAAATTTTTCCTATATGAGTAAAGCATACATGTATGTACGTATGTATGTATGAGATAATCAAAAGCATTTTTCATGTAAAAAAAATTCATATATATATGTATATGTGTGTGTACAGTGTACGTACGTATGTATGTAGTCTATATGTATGTTTGTAAGAAATAATCAAACATTTCCCACGCCAAAAGAACACATAATAAAAGAACCAGAGTTGAATATTCTACATGAAGAGATTATTCCTCCGAAAGGTCAATAAATCCTTCCTTTATAAATAAAAGTGAGGCCACAGGAAACCCAAAATATGAATAGCTCACTAAATAAACTAACTGCGTAAATAACATACTAAACAAGGGCATAGCAGTACTTCTTTAGAGGTCATTGTTCTACAAAACATTTTTTATCTAAAATGAGTGGGAACTGAAGAATAAAGAAGTGAACCACCTATGAGAACTGAAGACTTTTTTGGGGCTTACTTCTATCGCAAATATCTAATTACCCTCCAAAATATGCAGTATATATCTGTCTCAGTTTCTAAGAAAACTAATGCTTTTGAAAACTGCAAGAGATACAGACCTAATACCGGCACAAAAGACTAAGCATCAATGGTTTTTGCAAAGCCCACCCCCATGCGTGTACACTGCAGCATATGGGGCAAACACTAAGTTCTCCATTTTACGCAACGATGTGGAAAAACAGAAGTCTGGAAATTTGGTCTTGAACTAACGACCTTGCACGCTATAATATAAAAGCAGATTCT
This sequence comes from Macrobrachium rosenbergii, assembly GCF_040412425.1. Taxonomy (NCBI): domain Eukaryota; kingdom Metazoa; phylum Arthropoda; class Malacostraca; order Decapoda; family Palaemonidae; genus Macrobrachium; species Macrobrachium rosenbergii. Next base: position 16,328,384 of record NC_089743.1, on the reverse strand, counting down.
TCTTAAAAAGTTGTATGCATGGAAAAAGAGATGGACACGTACATGAACTTCCTGACACACACACACACACATATATATATGTGTGTGTGTATGTATATATATCAGTTTTCCTTAAAAGGGATGGCTCCAAAGAATAAACAAACGTCACCACCATATTCATACTCCAGCTACTAATAATAGAGAATAATTGTATTAGAAACACTTTAGATTTTGCATCTCCTCAGTCCAGGGGTGTGTAAGTCATCAAATAGTCTCGGCATGGGATTTGCAGCCCTAAACCTTGTATTAACGTTGCAAACAAGAAGAAATCAGTACATACATATATATGTGCGTGTGTGTGTGTGTGTGTGTGTGTAGGTTATGTACTGGCTTTTCCTGTACGGAGGAAGTCAGAGAGAAACCCAAACCCTACCGAGCAAGAGGGATTGACAAGCGTCAAAGAAAGACAAAACCGCACGAGGATGATAGGATAACACGTGAGACGCTGTAGTACGGACTGAGGTAATAGTGTGAATGAACGGCTTAGCAGGATGTTCAAATTATGACTGGATAATGGAAGGTTTAAAGTAAGGGTTAAACGAATACCTGTTCTGAATTATAAGAAGAAAGGTGATATAGATATTTGTAACAAATACAAGGGAATAATGTTTAGTGCACTTGGGATCGAACAAAGTGGGATTCTCAATGAAGAAAACAGTGCACTGATCAAATGTTTACTGCTTAACAGTTGTACAGAGCATACATGATCTGGAAAAAGCTTATTATAAAGCTGGTGAAACTGCAATATGGAAGATGTCGAGGATGACTGATGCTGAAGGTAATTTGTTTGGAATAAAAAAGTTTTAAGATATTTAAACTAAATCTTCTGTAGGATATTGGGAGATATGAAAGTGACAAGTCTGGTGTAAACGTTGGTTTAGGAGACGCTCCAGGGACAGGGCATACAAGTAAAGAATTGTAAGATGAAAAAAAAGTGGTGAAAGGATTATTAGCTGGTAAAAGAGAGACGCAACAGAGATTAGTGAAAGACTTTGAGAGAATTTGTAAAGGGAAATAGTTAAAAGTGAATGAGGATAAACAGAAACAAAACAAAAAAAAATAAAAGATGGAGAAATTATTGGTAATGTGGGTGGGAGCAGAACGGAAGCAACTGAATGAATGAATCAAGAAATCTAGGTTATAAAGCCAAGCACTTGGGCACTTTCAGCCATTCAGCGCTAAAGACAGTGAACAGATGGAGGTGGAGGGGTTGAGCAGCAAGATAAAAGATCCAGAAAATAAATGAGATGAAGCACAAGGATCTCAAGGTAAAACAGGGAGAAACCAGACAGCTGCACTAAGAAATGGTTAGAGGTTGGGCAGCATGACAGCATTAGAAAGAATGCGGGAAAGGAACTAAAGTAAAAGTGAATGCAACTAGGAACTGCAGGGACTCTCCAAAGGCCCTTTAGTAAAGACAACAGTGCACCTTGTGAGGAAGACTGACGGCACTACCCTCTAGGGGATGAAGTTGTTGCCCCTTAATAGTTTTAGAGAAATTATAACGGATAATGATAGGTTGCGAGAAAAGGTTAGTTAGAGAATAAGTGATGCAAGGAAGGTAGCAAGATTTCTACAAAAAGACTGTAAGACAGGAGAAATTTCAAAGGACATAGAAATTAAATGTACGAGTAGAAGACGATAGGTGAGCTAATTGTCCTTTCTGGACACGAACAGAAGATGAGTGAGAAGCCATATTGTCGCAGAAGTTGCTCTTATGAGTATTTTCATATTAAGTATGGCGTAATGGGATTGAAAGAGTGGAATATATTGAGATATAAGGAGGAAGATGCAGTAATTAGGTTACCATACATAAAAAGAAGGCCCAGAGTTTTCACGTGGTCTGGTGAGGTAACGTCCACACCTACCATTTCATATACCTGAACAGTAGGGTTTTCCTGGTGTAACAACGTCTAGCCAACACATTCTTAGTCTCCATCTCCTTCTTCCTCCAAAACATCTGAATTATGCACATTTTTCATTAGCGTATCGTCCTCCATTTTCTCCGTGTGACCAGGATTACAGTCCGTTAGTCCGAAGGCCCGATAGTCCGAAGGTCCGATAGTCGTAGGTTGGTATTTTTATGGGTGTTTACTGGTTACAATTTTGCCGTATTAGCTATGGAGGGGTGGGGGGCTGATTACAGTCCGTCGGACTATCGGGCCTTCTGACTTTCGGACTATCGGACCTTCGGACTATCGGGCCTGCTGACTTTCGGACTATCGGACCTTCGGACTATCGGGCCTTCGGACTATAGGGCGGTCACCGGAAATTCACCATTGATTGATTCCGTAATTAAGGGAAAAACTTTATGCAAAATTCTGCATAAAGTTTTTAAACATTCTTTGGTGTCAAGCCATAAAGTGTGGAGTACTTTCGCGAAAAGTTCCTAAAATTTTTTCTCAATTCACTTATTGTAAGAAATTTGAAATGTATAGAAGTATTGTACACGAAGTATTTATAACAATTTAAATAACGTTTATTCTGATAAATACTTTGCTTAAATAAAATATGAAAAAAATACAATACTATCTATTACACAGTTGTTCACAATGCTGTATATTACTAATAACAACCAAGAGACTACAAAACAACTTCACATCAGAAATCATATCGGCTTGAACTCACTCGGTTCTTGAAAAAGCAAGGCGTGCAAATCCTCTTAAATATTTTCACTGTGTGCAAAATGTTTAAACATAATGGGACTCGCGTTAATTATCTAGAAATGCGCTAATTATCCCTGATATGTTTTAGCAAATTATTCCAGAATTTCCGAATTTCCCAAAAATGATGGTCTCTTCAAATACGCTGGCATTTCATGACAGAGCCAGAGGTTATTCCGAAAATAGTGGATGATCCGAATTTTTCTCCTGCTCCGTTTTCACAAATGGCCCGGAGAAGAGCTTCATAATAATGATGACAGCGAGGATGGTGATAATATACTAAAACAAATGTGATTGTGCTGATGATGATAACTATGTACAAGAACAAGCAATAGCAGCATTAATAACACTCATAACAATAACTAAAAAAACTACCGATGATGATGAGCGCAAATAAGATTCTGAAACAGTTAACATTCCAAATTCCATTAGAATTTTCAATATAAACACCATCCATACTGAACGTTACTCTCCTGGTCTTAATGCCACAACTACTACTACAGGTTGGGTATAAAAAATTTTCCATTTATCAAAATGTCAATATTCACAACTGCAGATGTGTCAGTGAAAAATTGCTAAACCTCTCTCTCTCTGTCTGTGTGTGTGTGTGTGTGTGTGTGTGTAAGAATGCTTGCCATTATACTGAACATATTGCATTGTCTGAGAAAAATAAATCATACTTTCTAGGGCCAATTACACACAAACAAACAAACAAACAAACAAACAAACGAACAAACAAATATATATATATAAAATAATATATATATATACATATATATATATATATATATATATATATATATATATATATATATATATATATATATATATATATATATATATATATATATATATATATATATATATATATGGAGAGAGAGAGAGAGAGAGAGAGAGAGAGAGAGAGAGAGAGAGAGAGAGAGAGAGAGAGAGAGAGCTGAGCAGATTCTCAAAAGCCTTTGTATAAATGTTATAGTATTTGGACATCAAAACCCTGCCTTTTCAACGCTGTGGCCTGTACAATTAAGACCCTTTGAACCTGCGGAAATGAAATTATTTCAGTCCTAAATAACCACCATCCGATGAAACGACGGCTGTACAGGTACTTTCACTTTACAATACAATAATAAACCCAAATAATTACTGGATGAACAAAGATGTCATTCTTAGCTACAATTCTTGCAGCAACTACTGAAGTATCTTCACAATATGCCTCCAAAGAACTGAACAAAATAAAATAGATATTTTTATCTCTTTATTTACTTTGGTATTTATTTATAAATAAAATATGTTAAGCTATCTGGTCTATTACCTCATTGTCTTTTACATATTTACAAATATCATCACTTTCTATGCATCTGAAAGCATTTACATAGTATAATCATTGTAACGCCAATATACTCGTATCATTCTATGTTCCCCCCTTTAAAAGAAGCATTATTACAAAGCATTAAAAAGTAGTATTTGTCAAAGCATTGTTACCAATACAACAATGCTTCTACAAATAACAAAGCACGAACGAATGATGTCGACAATTACACTACAAAAGCTGAAACGCCGAATTATTCTAAAGTCTTTGTCGATGACGGGATTTCTCAAAAATGATACATATAAATAGATCGAAAACTAAAAGAAATGCAAAAGTAAAGCAATTTCCAACAGCAACGTATATTAAAATATTACAGTCAAAAGAGCTTAGTCATTGCCTTGACATTTACTCGAGCTAACTCACCCATCATATATATATATATATATATATATATATATATATATATATATATATATATATATATATATATATATATATATATATATATACATACATACATACATACATACATACATACATACATACATACATATATATATATATATATATATATATATATATATATATACATATATGCGTATAAATTATATATATTTATATACATTATATATGTGTGTACGAGTATTTATGCATACACAATAACCATAATCTATACTAGCAAATCGCACTTTTAGCGAGGAAACAAAGCATTATAAAAAAGAAAAACATAAATACATATATGCGTAAAATTATATATATTTATATACATTATATATGTGTGTGTGGAGTATTTATGCATACACAATAACCATAATCTATACTAGCAAATCGCACTTCTAGCAAGGAAACAAAGCATTATAAAAAAGAAAAACATAAAATTATCGGAAGAAGTTTATGGGAAAACATTTTTAAAGACGACGGCGACAAACCAAGGCGACATGTCTTTCCACTTTAGGGGATATTTTATGGCGGAATTCTGGTCTCAGTTGCGAGCAAGTGCGGGAAGGAGAGAGAGAGAGAGAGAGAGAGAGAGAGAGAGAGAGAGAGAGAGAGAGAGAGAGAGAGCGCTATTAATATAATGATGATATATAGGTTCATAAGTGCTACATTTCTTTCGCTGTAATGAAACTTCATGTATCAAATTAATCTTCCTCCCGTTCTTTCTTTCTCTCTTTAAATCTTCAGCTGAAAACCTTTACGGGCAAAGTCAACAAGCTATAAACCCGAGAGGGTCCAAAGGGAAATCAGACTGCGAGGAGATAAAATAAGGTAGGAGTTGATAAACTATTAAGTACGAGGGAATAGAAAATAAAACCAACACACCTGAATTCAGGGGAAGTCAGCAGGAAGCAGGAATTATTCGCTACTCGCTTAAGCATCTGGAGATCAGAGGTCTCAAACTATTCCATATTTTAGCTATACGCAAAATAAAACTACCAAACTGAGTAGTATTAAACCCGAAACCAGAAAATCTGCAGCAGCTCTCTCTCAACATATATAAGGCATTTATCTCTCTCTCTCTCTCTCTCTCTCTCTCTCTATATATATATATATATATATATATATATATATATATATATATATATATATATATATATATATATATATATATATATATATATATATATATATATATATATATATATATATATATATATATATATATATATATATGTGTACATATGAACATTTTGAGCCTTTTTGTTCCACAAATTGCCTTTAACAAGTCTAATAGGCTGCATTCATTTTATGGACAAAATAACGCCTAAAGTTAATCGAAAACAAAAGTATTTATACTTCAAGTTAATCTCAGTATCTGCTAGAAATAAGGTATTTGTAATATAAAATCGATATTAATTAATTCAACAATAAAACATAGTTTAATATTATACAAACCAGCCATAGGTATTATTACATGCAGAAAGAAAAAAATGTTATGATATTGTTACCGAGAAGATAAAGAGCTGTAATTTTTTGCACGGCTTACAATAAAAAAAAATTCAGATATTTTGCTAAAAAATACATCACCCAAAAATAGTCATTCAAACATATGAAGTTTTATGCCATGAGAAACTCCAATAAACTGCCTTTCCACTAATTTTATATATGTATGTATGCATGTAAGTATATATACGAGTGTATATATATATATATATATATATATATATATATATATATATATATATATATATATATATATATATATTATATATTATTAAAACGAAGAAGAATATATATATATATATATATATATATATATATATATATATATATATATATATTGTACAATTACTGATGACAGTTAATCCGCGTTAGGGTATATTGCTTTATTCTTTTTAATGATGCATGCAAGCCATGCTTGCGAATCCAACTGATTCTTTTACAATCATAGTAATATTTAGATCTTATTCTATACTGGCGACTGTTTTAATTTCCAGAATGAGGCTAAAACAAAGATGACTTTTACCTGCACCTAGTATTTTCCTCTAATTATCGAAATTCAAGGGGCAGTGAGCTTACACATGTACTTTACATCACCTACTTGGATACTTATAATCAGGATGCAGATGAATATATTTATTAAATTTTTGCTGTCACTTTCGACTTCTTGGGTAAATGCTATCACCCAAAATGGGATAAATCTTTAGAATTTTCTGCTGAAAGTTTGGAATCAAGCTGCTTACACATGTCTTCTATCCTAGCTGCAACCCTCGAAGAAAACTGTCTTCCAGGTATAGTGCATATATCGTTCCTTATGTCTTAAGAGAGTTTTCACACACTAAGTACAACGCACTCCCTCTGACCAAGGTCCCCGGTTAATTAATCAAGGATGCTACCACTACATATATATATTCTATATTCACTGGTGAGTGTTTCTGAATGTGGGTGTGTGTATATATACAGTATATAATATGTGTGTGTATGTATGTATGTATATATGTATATTTACTGTATATGTAATATATGTATATATACACATATATATGTATATATAATATATATATACATCTATACTTGAGCAACGGGATGGATATTAACATCAAAATAAGAGATTCACATCACTGTACACTTACAGGGTGTTATCAATCTTCGTATCTTGTAAAATAGAAAATCCTCAAGTAAAACAAACACACTCTTGTTTTTTGCAAGAGTAAGAAAACCATCTCCTCGTGACCAATGTGTGTGTGTGTGTGTGTGAGAGAGAGAGAGAGAGAGAGAGAGAGAGAGAGAGAGAGAGAGAGAGAGAGAGAGAGAGAGAGAGAGAGAGACCCTTATGAATACATCATGTACGGCTTAGTGAATCCATGTAAATAAATACGAGACTTAATGATCTCTCGTGAATGGACTGGGAATAGGAAGAGGCGATTATGACAGAAGGTCAAAAAAAAAAAAAAAAAGTCAGCAGATCCAGATCCACGATTCACTGCTACTGACATGGAAACAAATTCAACGCGGATTACACTTTACGTGTGGTACATTCGAACTCTGGATTAATAAATTTCAAGTCTTTTTCCGTTATAATTTCACTTTTGCACTGATTAAAATAAGAAGAATTGCAGAAACAGAAATAATTCTAACATCGGAATAAAACTTCGAATCGGTGCAATCAAACCTTTGCGCATACTTTGTTTGTCTTCTTAAGACTGTTGAATGTAAGTACAGCTAACAGTAACTACTATATTTTCTAAGAAGTAAAGGATGACCTCGAGATTTTTTCTTCACCGCTGAAGGAAACAGAAATGGTTTTTCATCATGGCATAATATTACATAACTATTAACTACAGCAACCAACCAATTAAGTCACTGCCACTGGAACTGAAACAAATTTAACAAGAAAAAATACGCATATAAACAATCTGTCTCCAAATGAATCAACTCAAAGTGTTTTTACGGATAAAACTTATAAAACTTTTTCACCAATAAGAGTTGTTCTAATCAAAATACAAACATTGTCACCATAATAATAGTATAAAAGCACAATAGCACCTTCACCATTAGGCAGATTCCCAGAAAGAGTAGTTGTCTCACAAAAAAAAAAAAAAAGATGCAACAGTCATAGCAACATAAATCTATATCTATAAAATGGAGGAAGATATCCCCAATTTATACAACAAAGGCTCACGGCTACTTCATAAAACTTCAGTCTTAAAATATTATTTCAAAATATATGATTTCTATTACAATACTGACGCAGATAAGTTGAACAAACAAATAACAAAAGCATAATTAATCGCCTTTTCTTGCTAATAACAAATAATCCCGGTTCGTAAAACATCCGAAATTCAGTTAATGAAAGTTTCTAATCCTATTAGCTCCTGCTCAGCTGTTGTAATTAATTTTCTCATCTTAAAATTCAAGATTAATCAAATTTCCTTCTGCTAAAGTATTAACCATAAATAACACATTTTCAACCAATAACATTATGTTATGTTCTTACAATTAAAACGACTACTTTGTGTATTTACACCTATGTTGTATACTTAGCACTATACCAATAATATTCCTGTGAGCAAACAATTTTCAGCATTACGAAATGCTGTTTTAAAATCTTCATTTAATCAATTTCAATATTATACCAAAATTTTAATTTTATCAAAATTTACAGTATTACTAAATGTAATTCTAAATATGATCTACCATTTAACCTGCTGATAATAATCATTTTGAATATCAGTCAACAGAAAAATTATAACACTCTGATCGTGCTTACAGTACTATAAAATTCATCAAATATATTCATTATTTTGCTAATAAAATATTCCTATAATTAAAACGATACAGTAAAACGAAATAACTTTTTAAAAGTTCATAAGGTAATTTTATAACACTTACCATTAAAAATAGTGTGCAACGAATGATTTTAACATGCATTCAATCTAGCCTGATGCTCATAATAATCTGAATATTTACCAATAATTCGTAATAAGAAATACTAATATGAAATACCTAACACTAAATATTATGAATGAAAGTAAAACATTTTACTTTCCGTAGCAATGCCTGTAATATTTTGAATATCAAATGTATATTAAAAAGACTTTGTTTACAAACTACAATCCAGATCTCAAATCTGTTTTCAATGTTGAGAAACGTATCACAAATCACTACGGATTAAGACCAACTTTGATGTAAAAATTAAAAAGTGAGCCGTCATGAACAGTAAGTGACGAACAACCGCTTTAAAAATTTCAATTTCTTTACTACACTTAATCTTCTACAAAAGGGAGAAGATAAAAGGCCCATTCCGATATACTGATTAACCAATATATCTGTTGTTGAAGGTCTGCCCTTAATTAAAGAGGTGTCTTAATTAACGATCTCGTGCCATTAACGCGAAATGGCCTTATTATACTACAGATTACAATATCACATAGATGGATTCTCCAAATGGAATGCTCGCCGGCTCTTCCATTACTAAGAGAAATCGAGACTATACTTCACGTGCTATAGGGATCCTGGCTATTAAACTGAGGGTAGCAAGGTTTACGCTCAACACCTTATTGAAATTCCGTAAATTGTTAGTAGTATTTCGTTTAATATTCTCAAGCGACGTCAGGACTCCATTCTAAGTATAATAAGAATTCTGGGAAATTAAGAGAAAAGTTTTCTATTAAAGTATATCGAGACGCAAGGCTTGTACAGTTATGCTCTTAAGTGATGCGACATGACTGCATAGGGTTTCGTTCAAATTTCATGAACTGGCAACCGAACTTGCTCCATATTAATCAATTATTTAAATGCAAAATCACGTTTATTTCATACAATAAGGACAGATGTTTCATAAGGGTGAAATCTGTCATATATTTCAAAACTGTAAGAAAATATCACGTGTAGCCAAATTTTGGAAACAGTTACGAAACATTTTCAAAACTTTCGTTCACTAATCGCTGATGCATTTGACAAAAAAAGTCACCATCAAACCTCAGTTCAAATGTTAAATAAAAAAACGAAAAATTTGTTATAACATTAATATTGCTTCCAATGCAACTATAAAATTTGAAATAGTCCTATTTGATTGTTTTTAAGCCTCAACGCTGAAAAAATCTACATAAGTAAATACAAAAGTAGAATGCATACACCGATATCAACGGGTGAGCGGTGTGTGTGTGTGTGTGTGTGTGTGTGTGTGTGTGTGTGTGTGTGTGTGTGTGTGTGTGTGAAGCAACCATTAAAGTGGTGGCGCAACCACCTGGAAAATAGGTCTACAATGAATAGCGACAATGAAATTATCTTGAAAACATTTAGTTTATATTTGTTAGAGAATATTTAATTTTTATAAAAGTAAAATTTTGCCTATGCAATTATTCTTTTGTTAAAGCCGAGATTTTGTTCCTAGGCCTAGGTGTGTTAGATTTCTCTACTTAATATATACATTACACTTAGCATTCACATCTCTATATTAACAATTTCTGACCAGAAACATATAAAGTTATCTACACATTCTTGCACTTCAAGTTACCTTATGAATGAACAAATTATACACCAAATGTGAGCAGAATAACTTTTAAGAAAATAATATTTTAAGCCAGTTCAAAAACAAGTGTTCCATAGGCCTTGACATTAATACTAATAGATATTTCGATTAATAACCATCTTCTTATAATTTAAATCATTATCATCTTTTATTTTTCAAAGAACAGGTAATCTCTACAAATAAATTCTTTAGTAACAGTGATTACATCTAAGAAGGCTTAGATTAATTTTTTTTTACCTATAAATCATTTTGCAACATACAGGCAGCTTGAGCACAGCCTAAGACTTCAGCATTCAAAGAAAACTTGTAGTAATTCCTACTCCTGTTTGAAAATGTTGTTATGACTGCTGAGCTTTTATTAGGTCTACTGTGGAGGAAGTTACGTTGACCAGCCCGAGGAGCGCGTTGAGCGCGCTGTCATTGACGGCACCGCTAACCTTATCACACCGTGCTTTGAGCTAAACAGTGTAAAAAAGAAAACCAGTTCAAATCACACTGGTTACGAATTATACTAATGCATAAAAGGGATCATATTTATATAACCATAGGGAAAATAGTGCTAGCTGTGAATTCGCAAACTTCTCGACATGTTTGACATCGGAAATAAAAAGAAAAAAGTTTAACACTACTGGCAACGTTACGTTGAGTCAGATTTTGGACAATACAAAAACAATGTCGCATCAGATCTGAGCATAGCTGTACAGTGCTTGGCGTTTGATGGGAATGCATTAAGGCAAATTACATCGAGGTTGGCCCTTTTTCCCTAATGGCTTTTTTATAGCATTTTGTTGATATAGCATTTTGTTAACTGAGACCGGCGCCAATTCTTAACAAAGAGAGAGAGAGAGAGAGAGAGAGAGAGAGAGAGAGAGAGATTAGCAACATCCTTTCCGTTCACTGCACAGGAACTGAACCTAATTTAGTGCCGCGCATTAAGCTAAACGATGTAACCTGACATATAAAAGACATTGAAGCTTCACTGGTTTTCCTCCGTCCATCGAGAACAGAGTCAGCTGGAAAGCCGCCCTCCGTCAATCGCCCTGGCAAAACTCAGCATTTGTACGAGTATACTAAGGAATTGTGACGTCAGAAACTTTCCTCACTTTCTGCCATTAGTAAAGGACTCGGATGATTTCACTTGACTAGTATTGCAATCTGCAGAAGACGAACAGATTGCAAACACACCAAACTCAAATAAATGACACTAAAGAAGAGCTGGAAGATATTCACACCCCTATGATTGAGATTAATTTCAGTCAGCCAGGTTGTAATATTCAAAGTGAGGAAATGCAGAAATCTTCTCGACAAAGTGGTTCTCAAATCACTCTTCAATCTTTTATTATACTTCAGACCTTTGATTTTTTCGTTAATCTCTTACTTCTTGGCTATATATTAAGACCTGATATAATTTTAGGTTTAATCTGACTCACTGAGAGTCCACGGATAAATCTTAAATGCAACTTTAATGTCGGTCACATTATATTTACAGTTATCACCGGTAAAGTACAGGATGCTTCCTGATACTATCAATAATTATGCAAAGAAAGCCATATCGCTATTGGTTTGTACTTCACCTGTACATGTCATCATCAGTAGACAGCAATCGTATCAGGTATAGAGCCAATAGATCCATTAACTCGAAACACCATATGATTATTAATTAGAATACATTTTTTTGCAAATATTAAATTGGAGCATGCAGCGGCTACGCATCACGAAGTTCACATTTATAAAAGTATGCAATACAAGGAATTTAACACAATACGAAAACTAAAAAAACAATTTACAGTAGATTTACATTAAAAAAATTCAGTCACAACCAAATTATATTTATATATATATATATATATATATATATATATATATATATATATATATATAATTATATATATATATATAAATAAACATATATTATAAATACACATACATATATATATATATATATATATATATATATATATATATATTATATATACTAGTTGACCAACCCGGCGCTGCCCTTGGAAAACTCTGAATAACAACCTAACAATCTTTAAACAGTCTCTCTCTCTCCATCTCTCCCTCTTTCTTTTCCCTAACACCCCCTCTTCTCTCTCTCCCAGATCCTAATTTAAACTCATTCATTAATACTGTATAAGAATATACGTCTTCTTTTAATTAGAAATATTTAGACTATACTCTTTTACACCTTTTTGCTTCTTTCCTATTATTAAGTGAATTGTTGCAACAGCTAGTCTTCCACCTCCTCATCATTCATCGGAATTCATTGGAAACGAAAAGTACTGAATTTTCTCATCATGTAAATAAAGATTAGGTATTTCAATGTACCTATTTTTTCTGATCTTTTTTTTAAATAGTAACCACCCAGCGTCACTTACCTAAAACTTACAACTTGGTCGCACATTGTGCCTTTGCTTCACTGTCCTTTGTCTTATCACATCTAACATAAACAGTAATGAATTGTATACAAAATGAAAGGTAACTTATTTTACTTTTATGCTAAAAAAAAAAAAATTAGGTCTCTCTTTAGCGATTTTTGGTGAATTAAGAAAAAAAATTTGCAAAACATTTTCCGATATGGCTAACTTCATCTCGTGATATGTATGTTTTACATTGGTTTTAAGACGTTTTTAACGTAGCATATCAAATTTATGAATGTAGTACTGAGTATAAGGTTACACAGAACAAAAAAAAAATATTACCGCTACGCGTGTTCGTACGGCAAGTATATCAACCCGTGCAAAGCAAGGTTTGGTGATCACCTAATGGTCAATTCGTATCTATGGCAATGATATAATAAGGTATTGTTAACAAAAACATTCTCTTCGCGGAGGAATGTAAGGCAAACCATTATTTATTGTTTTGAATAAATGCATGTTGATAAAAGACAGAAATGAATATATAACATCATTCTAATAAATAACCATAAACAAACATTTTATTTTCCTAAATGACGGGAATGCAGCAATAGGTTGCTCTACCAGTCTTGCTGTTCATGGGTTGATATAGTTGCCAGGTGACCATATCAAAAAAAAGTGTGTGAATCACCGAATTCAAGTTGATGCTCCGTTTTTTCATGCATATTCTGTGTTCGTGAGTGTATGAAAAACGTTTCTTGATTCAATCAAATTAATAATGTGCTGAGCTAGACTCGGGAAGACCTGTGTATATGGTTAACTGGCAACAGTTTCGTCCGCTGTCTCTTGCTCCTCATCACTCTGCTTGTCGATAATTAATTCCAAATCTCATTTAAACCAATATAGTTTTTCAATGTTGATGTTATCGAGGTAATAAACAATTATATTAATAATTCTCATAAATTATGATCAAAATTCACGTAAATTCATATAAAAAACTGATACATGGGATTTACTGTTGTTGGTTAATTATATATCTGATAGTGCCTGGAAGAAAAGGTGGAGCTTCAGGTGGAAAATGGGTATTAACCCACAAAGCACTGAAGGAAAAGGTGACGTAAAAACGAAAATTTCATTTGTTTTTCCTGCGTTTGTATGTCTGTCACGGGGTACGGGTATGATTTTGAGTTATAAACCTTTCTGGGGTGATATAGAGGTCGTGTGCAAAATTGTTTGGGTCTGTCAAACAGTTCGGATTTCTATAGCGTCCAAGCAAATATACAAATATTCACTTTTATATAACAGATATATATATATATATATATATATATATATATATATATATATATATATATATATATGTATGTATGTGTATATATATATATATATATATATATATATATATATATATATATATATATATATATATATATATATATATATACTGTAAATATACACGTACCGCATGCCGACCAGCTCGTATATATATGTTAACCGCCCGGGTTCGAGGGCTGTCTTTATAGAGATGGATCTGTTTTAAGAACAGAATTTAGCATCTCACCTTCCTTGAGATGTTTCTGGCAGCTGTGGCCTTGCCTGGGTCAGCAGATCCCTTCTCTTTTCGTCATAAGATTCTCTCTAAACCTATCTTTGCACAAAAGCCTACTGGAATGAGACACTGATATAGAAAACTAGACAATATTGACAAATTTAACGGTAGTAACTCTGCAAAAACTACGGAAGAATGGAGTGTCTCACACTCCCTATCAAAGGTACACATTACTAGAGGGAACACCGTTTCCCAACAAGCACAGACATTATTTTAAGCCAAACAATAATAATCAAAGACCCCCTTGTCATCAAGCAAAATAATAAGGTCGTAACAACCACAATACAGTCATATAGTCTGTAAAATAATAACACCACTTTCCACTAATTGTCCTTCCAGGACAAGATTCTAGTTTCCTGAAGAAAGAAATATCATTATATTAAAACCTGAAATTAATATTCATATTCAAAACAGAAGAATGCGTCAGGGAGGCGCAACGAGATTTCACTGCAGCACTGTATAAAGTCTGGAAAAATACGCGTTCATGAGTTATGGTACTCACTCCTTATGGCCGTTAGATAAGGTATTTTCACGGTGTTGGTCCTTAAACACACACACACACACACACACACACACACACACACACACACACACACACACACACACACACACACACACCACCCATTAAAACCAGAGTCCTCCCGTGAGTCCATATGCCTCCCGTCATATATCATGGGGGATCAAACACACGCACGGACATAACCCACCGGAGCGGGGCATTTCTGGTGCACTAGTTCAGTGACCGAGCGAACACAAATTGTTTCTATGCGCTTAAAACGCATTCGTAAGATCCCAAACGCATACGTCAAACGTTCCTCGCCACCGGCAGTGCCCTGGAGTTCCTCGTGGGATGGGTCAATATCGTACTCGGCTAGCACTCTTCTAGGCCCGCGTTCGATTCTCCGGCAGGCCAATAAAGAATTAGAGGAATTTATTTCTGGTGATAGAAATTCATTTCTCGGTATAATGTTGTTCGGATTCCACAATAAGCTGTAGGTCCCGTTGCTAGGTAACCAATTAGTTCTTAGCCACGTAAAATAAGTCTAATCCTTTGGGCCAGCCCTAGGAGAGCTGTTAATCAGCTCAGTGGTCTGGTTAAATGTGGTCTGGTTAAACTAAGGTATACTCAAACCGGCAGTGCCCTGCCAGATCATCATATCACACTGTTCAAAGACTTTCCAAGGTCACCCTCGTGACTGTTACATATATAAAACACAAACATATATGTACATATATATGTGTGTGTACGTATGAGAGAGAGAGAGAGACAGAGAGAGACAGCGAGAGAGAGAGAGAAGGAATTAAAGTCTTTTACACTGAATATTCACCTTCAGTGGTGAAGTCGTACAAATGCTGTATTGCAGGCAACTACAAAAAAATAAAAGATAAAATTTTACATTTTTCCTGATGATAGAAATTCAAACACGAGAGACTTCCCTTTCGTGAAATTTGAGAAATACTCATTTCTTCATTTACGTTTTTCCAAACTGCTGTGGAATATTTTTGCATTTCAAGAGTAGTACGAAATAGAACTTATTTGCCCTATATATATATATATATATATATATATATATATATATATATATATATATATATATATATATATATATATATACATATACACACACACACACATATATATATATATATATATATATATATATATATATATATATTGTAGAATATAAACGAGTTTAAGAAATATTCTGAATTCAGTAACAAATATAATTTCTTATAAGGTTCGTTTCTTTATGGGGCATTCACAAGCCATTTGAGAACTTTCCCCTCTCACTCCATTTCCTTCCTAATGACTTTCCGCGAGAACTATTACTCACCAATATTAGCGTTTCGACAGAGAACAATAAAGAGATACGAGTTATCTTCCAGTACCTACAAAGTAGGACCTCCGTATAATGTCCTGTACGGTTTTTTTTTATAACTATAACTGTGGATGACCACTAAGTGATTAACACAAGCGTCATAAAACGTATTTAAAAAGAGTGAAGAAGAGAACATCTTTTATTACATTATACAAATAGTTTTTTCAGTAAATAAAGAGCTAAGCAAACAGGTAAATTATGCATGCCAGGAAATTTATCATACGGGTATCAAGTGAACTTATTTTAAATTCTCTTAATTTAATGTAACAACATAAAGTTTTTCTAAAAGAAAGTTTTACACTCATAAAAGGGCTGTGCATAATAGTTACCATATGCCAAATTTTCCTCTTATATAAGTTTAAAAATCAGAGCATCAAAGGCAGCATAAGTTTGCTTCCTTGTACGGAATGTGGGTAAAAATTTCGCTTAATAGCATACAAGACATCATACGTCCGCAACCTCTGAAGGTATGATTGTTTACCTGAATACGGGAAAGTTTACTATCATACGATAATTATTCGAATGTGCAGATCATACCTAGGCATCTGCCTTGTATGATAAATATATTTTTTTTCACGATTACTCATTCAATAACACATACTTAGTTTCCAAATCGTATTTTTTTGTGTGTGTGAATTGGTATTTTTCGTTCTGTCTAACAAAGAGTTTTTTTTGCATTAAATAAAGGCCTAAAATGTAGCATATGGTAAATAGGCGCAAGCACAGACTGGACAACCATACAATGCTTTGTATTGTAGACTTTTTGTATTATTTCGGTTGATGATGAATCATCATCTTATATTTTCGTTCTACCTAACACAATTTTTGCGCTAAATAAAAGCGTGGATAATGTCCATATGATTGTTGATGATTTGATTAAACTTTCATGTATACAATAAAAATTTAGCAGACCTCAACAGCGCTCTTTATTTTAAATTCTATTCATTCAGTCTATCGGCAAATTACAGATTTTAACGATGACAATACTAACTTTATCTAAAAAGCTTGTCAAGATAAGTAAAGGTATGAGGTAAAAATGTTTTAAGTAACTGAAATGCATTAAAAAAAATTTTTTAAGGGGAAGACAATTTATTAAGCCGCACAGCTAATAAATAAATAAGTTAGTACGAACAAAAATTATAATTTTTCTCATTAATGTCTACGAGAAAGATTAACATTCAATAAATGGGAAAATGTATAAAAAAGAAAAATATACCATGCAAGGCAGCATACAGAGGTTGATCTGGGCAAACGCTTAATCACCGGTGTTAAATTTGTCAGCGTACAGGTAGAAACTATATCGTCGAAGACAGTAAATGTATTGCTCATTGTACAGTTTTCTGCTTTTTTTTCTTTCTTTTTTAAACCTTAGACCGACCTTTTTACTGTGGGTGGCCTCAGGTCCACTTGGTTGTACAATCATGTAACACATGGTTCTGTTATTACGACGTAAAATTTCACTAAATATTATATCACATGTAACGTTAAAAGTTCTGCCTCCAGTTCAGTTATTCACTCACCACTTCTCTTTTCTTTGAGGGCACTTAAAACTTCTGGAACGTTGGGCAATTGTTCATTCGTGAAAGGCTTCAAATAAAGTTACGATTAGGCAACACCAAAAGAGAGAACAAAAGTATTAACTAAGAACAAATATACTAAATAACACAGCAAGGTGTTCTGCAATACTGCTCCAAAAGAGTCAATACAAACAATTATTAACTACAAATCATTACACTGTACTTCCTCCGCAATTGTCATCTAATCGAATTCTCCATTTCCTCCTCAACAGCCAGTCGACTGCTCCGTAAGAAGATACCTCAGAGCGGCCACCTGATGTTACCAAAGAGGATGTGGATGCAGACCGTCCCAACCCAGGTAAGAGAGAGGGGGGGGGGACGCTGTTATTGCAGGAATTATTAATCAAAACTTTCCTCAATAAAGACCGCACCATTCCGCATAGTCGAGAAAGAATGATGGATACAAGGTTAATAAATACCTGAATGATCCTTCTTTCCATTATAAAAATATAGACACGAGGACACTTCTTTTCATTCGGTCCCTTGGTTTAGTTGAAGCCTGGCAAAAGAAAGGTTCGCACAAATTCCTGTTTTTGGTGATATCATTCTCAAATGAATAAGGAACTTCATATGTTCGTCAAATACGCATCGATGCGAAAGAAAAATACTCACTACATATTTAAGTCATTTAATTTCTGCGACCATTTGCGTTATACTATGGCGTATTTGAAATACTGAAAAGGAATTGAATACTCGCTCTTCAGTGACATTTGAATGCTTTTTATTCTTTGCTCTTGTGCTGAACTCTTTCCAGCTCTCACTTCTAGAATGTGTCCCGTCGAGCTTTTTCGTTTTTCTCGTACCGAGAAGGGCAAAAAAAAAGTAATGAAGTTTTATTAAAAAATAAAAAGAAGAAGACATCTAAAATCATTCAAAAGAAAGGAGAAAAACCTTTAAAACTGATCTCATCAGTTCATTCTTGAGTTCGCGACTTCCTCCAAGTATCACTAAAACCTTTGTCTTGACACAAAGGTAAAAAAATATATATATATATATATATATATATATATATATATATATATATATATATATATATATATATATATATATATATATATATATATATATATATATATATATATATATATATATATATATATTTTCCTCTTGCAGTTTCACTCGCTCGCTCTCAGTCCGGTTATCTGACTCAATTCCGTCCTACAGTCACAGGATTTTATACAAAAACTTCACATTAAACACGTAAACTATGGCATCCCCGCTAAATATGTGGAGGTAGTTAAAATTATCCATGAGCGAGGTAGATGCAAGGGATGACTTGTTAGTCGACTTCAGTAAGTAGTGGGGTGCTGCAAGGGACTGTAATTTCAACTTTGCTGTTTAGGGTTCTCACAGACTTTATAATGAGGAAAAAAAATTGGTCTGAGATAGAAACGAGAGTTTATGATGAGGTACAGACAGAAAATTGCCAAACTCAGAATACGCAGATAATGCTGCTTTAATCTACAAAACACCACGAGATTTACAAAGCCTGCTTAATACAATGTATAATACATCTCGAAAGACATGATTCAAAATAAATGCAAGAAAAACGGAAGTAATGAAGACACAGCTTGCAAAAATGGATGAAATAACAGAAATAACAGTAGGTGGAGAAAAGATAAATGGGGTTGAACCTTTCAAATATTTTGGAGCAATGATATTCAGTACAGGTTCTCTCGAGTTGGAATTTAGTAAAAAACTAAAATGTCAAGTCAAACTATCGCTGAAGAAGATTTGTAAATCAAATAAATTGAAATAGCATGTGCCATTAAAATTATGCATAATTCTAGTACAATCTATGTTGCCACAAGAACACGAATCATGGTATGCCAATGAAACTATGAATAAAAGATTATTCAAATTAAGCATAAAGCTTCAGGAGGAATACTGAATCATATGGCAGGATAGTGTTAGAATAATACCGTCAGGTAAATTACGACAGTTCCATGTGTAGATGGAAAATGATGAATGGGAGATACATACGATTGGAACAGGTCATAAGCACAACCCCTAGGGAGAATAGTACGTGACAGTGTCATCTGGAATACCCAGACCTAGGCTACTTGGATAAAAAAGGAGACTGGAGATGAATGGAAAAAAAGTTAAGTAAACCTTAGTTTAACCAGACCACTGAGCTGATTAACAGCTTTCCTAGGGCTGGCCCGAAGGATTAGACTTATTTTACGTGGCTAAGAACCAACTGGTTACCTAGCAACGAGACCTACAGCTTATTGTGGAATCCGAACCACATTATAACCGAGAAATGAATTTCTATCACCAGAAATAAATTCCTCTACTGTAATTCTTCATTGACCGGCCGGAGACTCGAACTCGGGCCTAGCAGAGTGCTAGCCGAGAACTCTACCGACTCGTCCAACGAGGAACTAGAGATGAATGGAGATTCATGGAAGAGACAACGCAGGAAAAACAACAGTAACGAAATTTCACTGAGGTCCTTTACGTCACGTGGCACTGGGGGCGATTGTGATGATAATGATGATGATGATGATGATGATGGTATTGTGAGCGAGGTACGAAATGAAGTACTGAGTCTGATGTATTTACAGAATATTTAAACAGGTCAATGGCTCGTGCGAGCCGCAAAGTAGTTCCCGACTTCTTACAGATC
Organism: Macrobrachium rosenbergii; assembly: GCF_040412425.1. Taxonomy (NCBI): domain Eukaryota; kingdom Metazoa; phylum Arthropoda; class Malacostraca; order Decapoda; family Palaemonidae; genus Macrobrachium; species Macrobrachium rosenbergii. The sequence goes on along the minus strand of NC_089743.1, from coordinate 16,307,846 downwards.
GACGAAGGGATTAGATTCAAGCATCTGTGTTTGTTCACTGACATGAATCTACATGTGAATTGACACAGGAGACTCGGTTGGAAATTATAAAGATATGATTGGAAAGCTGGCACAACAATACATAGAATGATAATAATACATGGTTGTGACAATAATGACACTTGAGATATCAGTACAAAATACGTGCGAGAGAATTTGTGTTTCTTTTGATCTCATGGCCCGCTCGCAGGTTCCTCGTCACAGGAGAATGGCGGCGCGATGAAGGTGTGTGTGTGTGTGTGTGTGTGTAGGCCCACACACGTAGGCGCTACAGTACCATACATAAGAGATGGTAAATTAAGACAAGCTTGGTTATTATAATATTCAGAAGTACTTCTGAATCATTTATATAAAAAGAAGCTTTCAGGAAATTCCTCACAAGAGAAAGGTCAATGAATAAATGGAACTAAAACAAAAAATGCAAATGTTGAAATGCTGCGTCAAAGGAAAATTTACAGAATGTCGAGGATGATCGAATGAAGCAAAAATACAGAAGGTTGTTTTACCTCTCTGACTGCTTGCAGAAGCAACAACTGTGCGTCATAACGGGCAATTCAGAAGCTGAAGAATAAAGTAATTGATTGCAAGCTATCTGCGTCAGAGCTGATGGGAATACACTGAGATACTGCGGCGGTAAGACGGTGAAAGTGTGATCGAGAGGCTGGTCAGTAAATGTAAGGCATATCAGAATAAGGTGGTTACAAAAGAATAAGAGAGAGGAAAAGCGGTTCCTTTACACATGGGTAAAGTAAAACAAATTACTATAAAGCACAATTTACATAACATTACTTAGTAAACTAGGTCTGATGAATGGTTGGATTTCACTTAGAAAGCAAAGCAGATGACATAAGTATCGATGGGGGGAAGTGCATTATGGGTTTAGGCAAGGAAGAGTGTATGTGGATCAAGTGTTTATTATGAAACATCTGACAGATGTATTGTGAAGGGAGCTGAGAAATAACGGTGTTGAAGGAAACTTATCAAGACAATTGTTTTTAAGATGTAAGTGAAATCAGTTAGAATATGCAGATGAAAGGGTAAATTGTTTGATGTAAAAGTGGAACTAAGACAAGGAGGTGTTATGTCTATTTTTCATTAAAAATTATAGCTGCATCAGCAGAATTTAATTTTACAATAAAATTTCTCTGTTTTCCTAATTATCCCAAAAATAGAGAAAATTTATCATAAATCAAACTCTGCTCATCCAGCTTTAATTTTCATGCCTGCATTTACATTTCATTTTAATACTGGTCAAGTGAAGTGAGGGATTTTAGAAGGGACCTTAGATTAGTGGAAACTTTAGGGTTAATGCAATAGTCTGTGAATGGAGTGTGGAAAGGCTGATTTTTGTAGATGAAGCAGTGTTGATTGGGAATAGGGACGACGAATTGCAGGAACTATATTAAATAGTCTGAAAGTATTTACAAGTGGAGAAAGTTGAGAGTGAATGTGAGAAAGAGTATGCTTTGGACGGTATATAAAAGGCAGAAATATGGAATAATGAATAGTAATATGGATGGAGCAGGTTAATGTTAACATCAATTTTTTGGCGATATTGCCGCCTTTTAATATGAGCATCACTTCGGGCAAATAAAGGGGAGGACTAAATGCATCCACTCACCGCTGGTGGGGCAGGGAGGTAAAGCCACAGTTGGAAGCGTAGAGGTACCCGCTATAATTCCAGGCACATAGCTGCATATCTCTTTTTTATATTCCTTGTGTTGTTGACTGGATTAAGCGTTAATTAACTGCTTCTTTGGTCAGCAGTTCAAATCTCTAACACCATATATCGTTTAATTTCGAATTCACTATACCCTTAGGAATAACTTACGCCCAAAGGGAATTATAATAGATAAGTGCATACGTCCCAACAAGGATCCGAACCTAGGCCTCCGAGGGCCCGGTCTCCCTTAAACGCTGAGTGACCAAAGCCGACTATTTATCGCCGTATCGAAAAAAGGCCAGGGCTGATATACCTATCAATTATAATGCCCCTTGGGTGTAAATTATACCCAAACTATAGTGAAGATATAACTAGTTGTTACACACACGATATATACATACAGTATATAATATGTGTGTGTAACAACTAGTTATACGAATTCACTATAGTTTGGGCACATATATATATATATATATATATATATATATATATATATATATATATATATATATATATATATATATATATATATATATATATGTATATATATATATATATATATATATATATATATATATATATATATGCAAATATGCAAATAGTGTTGCATTCTCCTGAATATATATATATATATATATATATATATATATATATATATATATATATATATATATATATATATATGCTTAAAAATCACAGTACATGAACGTGACTTCAATGTATAAGCGAATCCCACAGGAAAATTTGCAACCCTTTCCTGTTAAGACAGCTGCTTCAGTTACATTGCCCAACATTTTTGACATTTTATATTTCACCCTTCTCACCCTATGACATATATATATATATATATATATATATATATGACATATAAAAATATATATATATATATATATATATATATATATATATATATATATATATATATATATATATATATATATAATATATATATATATTACGAAGGAAGCAGTAGGGAAAGGCATCCTCATCATCTACAGTTTATCTCCAATGCCGACGTTTCATGACGAATTCAAGTCGCATTTTCAAGGCTATAAAATATAATATAATTTGCGAACATCAATAACAAATTAATGCAATGGCAACAGCTCTTTATGTAGTAAAAATATTTAAAACAAAACACCTCATTCCAAGACAAGTCAATAATAAGTAAAAGGAGTTCACTAAAATCTTAAAACAACCTACCTATATGAAAGAAAGAGCAAGACTAACATGAATAAATAAAAACAGAGTGAGGAAAACCAGTTGCCCAAACTAGGCTATAAACAATTTCACTGAGGACGATTGAGTGTTTAACGACGGTACAGTCTTCTTGATAATTATGGATTCTAGGATGGTTAAGTCGTTGTTGTTCTGCACTTGACCTAAGATGGAAAAAATCCTTGCTGTCAATAAAAGTTTTACTTAATTTTGAATGATTTCGTATATTTGATCGCTCAGGATTAGATAGCCTGCTACCTGTTCTATGACTTATGCCCATGTGGGAATCTATGCGGACCTTCACCAGCCTCCTCGTGCATCCCACGTATATCCCGTGATCACATCCCGGGCAATTATACTTGTAAACAACGCTGGACGTATATATATATATATATATATATATATATATATATATATATATATATATATATATATATATATTTATATATTGCCGTCATAGGGATCAATAAATGTATTGCAAGAACCAAAAGGAAATAATAAGAGGCATAATAAGTGCCTAGTGCTTTTGTGTATTCAATACAACACTGGGCCGGTCCTCGCATAAAGGGAGCTCTCCCAAAAAAAGAACAAATAATTTGATTCTGGGAACCAAATATTAGGTGCGTGCGATTGTATTATTTCTTGATGTTATACATTGCATAAACATTTTGATGATAAATACATATTTTCCATCATAATATACCCTGAAGAGGTGTATACTGAATACACGAAAGCACTAGGCACTTATTATGCCTCTGATTATTTCCTTTTGGCTCTTGCAATACATTTAGTGATCCCTATATATGATATATATATATATATATATATATATATATATATATATATATATATATATATATATATATATATATATATATAGAAATAATCAATATAAACAATCACACAATGTGGAACAGAAATAAATTTCTGACTCACCTCAGGATCGAACCTAGGTCTTTCAATTGAAAGACAAGGGCGCTGCCCTTGCCCAGGTAATTCCTTAGGTGCAGTTGCTCTCAGGTTCCAACTTCTTTTAGTCTTGTGTGGCCTAGTGGGCAGCGCCCTTGCCTTTCAATTGAAAGACCTGGGTTCGATCCTGAGGTGAAGCTTGCCCAGGTAATTCCTTGGGTGCAGTTGCTCTCAGGTTCAAACTTCTTTTAGCCTTGTGTGGCCTAGTGGGCAGCGCCCTTGCCTTTCAACTGAAAGACCTGGGTTCGATCCTGAGGTGAGTCAGAAATTTATATATATATATGTATGCTGTCATAGAGAGGGGTCAGAAGGGGTGAAATATAAAATGTCAAAAATGTTGGGTAATGTAACTGAAGCAACTATCTTAACAGGAAAGGGTTGCAAATTTCCAGTGAGACTTGCGTTCTCGATTACTATCAACAAGACACAGGGACAGTCTATAAAATACTATAAAGTGGATTTGAGATCCTCATGTTTTTCCCACAGACAATTTCATGTTGCTTGCTCAATGGTGGTTCACCCAAGAATTTATTTATTCTTCCTCCTGATGGTGAAACTAAAAATGATGTTTACAAACAAGTTTTATGTTAAAGTAGTATGATAGTGAATTTGTGAAAGGTTTTACTTTATAATTTGTATACTGTATTTACATTTTTAAAAACCTATAAAGAAAAATTCTTTGATATTACACTATAGATAAATTTGATTCCTTTTCCTGTCTAATAGAAGGTTGGGATAAATAAATATCCGGATGTGTTCAACGTTTTGGGTGTGTTCTATGCTTTGGGTGTATTCTATGGTCTGGGTGCGTTCTATGCTTGAGTTTTTACTGTGCAACGCCGGGTACGTCAGCTAGTGTATCTTCTTCTTCTTCTTTTCTTGTTTTCCCATTTTTATGGGGTACGTATGATGCCTTCTTTTTGAGGGACTTTTGATTTGGCTTTTGGGGTAGACTGCAGTCTTGATCGGCTGCCCTATATACCCGAGCATACACCATTTACCTGTCTGCCTTTAGAGGGGGAGGCTTCGTCAGTCCCATGCCCTTCCTTTTGACTTCCATCTGATGCCAAAACACAGTCATAGCAGGGTTGACTGGTGTGGGAGCAGGTGGGGATTGAACCACAGAGTTAAAAACGCGAGACCAACGCTCTACCACTCAGCTGAGCCGGCTAATACATTTTTGTTGGACTAGGATGATTTTACCTTTCTGTGTACTTTTTCCAGCAGCACATCATACCTTGATGACGTGGTGGCCTTCATCGCCCGAAGTTAAGTTTTTTTTTTTTTGGTGAAATCCATCAAAGTTGCCCTCCTCCTACAAATTCCCTAGCGTTTCCTTTAAGAATCAATTAAATGAATAAACATTTTACGTAAAAAACCTTAACTTATGAGCTAGATCATCTAATCCATCACCTCAGGACAAGGCAGCAGCATTTCTTGAAAGAACGTTTTTTTGGTTTCGTATGTTTGTCAAATTACCTAAGATAAGTTTGATGAGTTAATTAAAGAAAAACGTTTCTGGTTACCTGAGAATGAAATTATTTTTATTACATTTTTACAGGGGTTACCAAAGCAAAAGATAAAAAAAAAAAACCGAAGATGATAGTTACCTAAAAAGAAAAGTATTGAATTAAAAACGCTAATCGAGATCTTTGAAAAAAATTTGTTAACGTTACCTGAATAAGGTCTGGATTATAACCGGCTACTGAGTCACCTTACGAAAAAATTGTTGTGAAACATGAACAAAATTGTTGATGTCCCTTATAAAGACTTCGTTTAAGGCGTAAGTTCAAGCTATCTAGAGGAAACGGCTATGAATAATTTTTTTTTTTTTTTGTTATCTAAAAAGACAAGTTTTGAATCAAACATTTATAGTGTTTGTTATCAACGAAGCATTTCCGAAATCAGAATCGAAACAGAATTAAAGTTTGACTCAGGCAACAACGGTAATTTATTAAACAATTTTACCTATTTCAAGAGCACTGATGCATTCATTACAATTAGAATGACGTTCATTCTTTCATTTGCATTAAGAAATAAAAAAATCGATAAATCAATCTCACTACCTATATTCATTTTTGACACTCAGAAAAACTGATTAAGGGTAATGGCATTGTCAGTCATATAAGAATTAGTAAGAGATAGAAGTATAGTGTTCAAGGGGCATCCAATATGTGAAAACACAGTAATTATCTCAGAATGGGTCGCCAGAAACTTTAAATCACGTTGAACACAAATTCTAAAGCAAGAGCTGCCGCTACGTGAGTAGTTTTCATTACACAAATATCTGTTCTACAGAAACAATAATAACCAGTCACTTTAACAACACCATTAAGCAAATAAATACTTATTATCACCCCGGCCCATAATACCCTTCTCTACAACGCCAATAAACTACCATAAAATCTGTTCACTTGAATACCAACGCTAATCATCACTACTACTGCTAGCTCCTCATTCAGATTCATTCTTTTTCCTTGCCATGACTTATTATCAAACCTCACCAGTATGAAGCGTATTACCATTATTACTATTGGTCGCGTTTTTTCGCCGCAACTGAGTGAAATCTGACAGAAAAGTAACCCGTGTCCCCTAGAATATTTGAGCAACGTTATCACCATCACGCCATTTTGCGCTCTGAAGTGTTCATCTCCCTTCTAGTTCACTATATCGATCGATCTTCCTTCCCGACTGCCATCCAGGTCGCTAGATATAACATTGTTTACTGGTATTAATATCATTTCACTTGCCTGTCACGTTCCAATCGTATGTTACCTCAAGGCCTTAGGGAATCTCCTCCTAAAGAGCAAATTAAGCAACCTATAACTTTTGATTTTCCCAGTTTTCAGAGAAACGGCAAAGCCAGAGGTGACGTTGTGCCTTCCAACGATGTCCCCCCCTTGGCTGAGCCCTCAGCTCGAGCTGAGTTGCTGAGAATGTCAGATATCAAAAAGTTTTTAAACAAAAATTTATGGTATCAAAAGTGACGGTTCCCTCTGGTAACAAAGGCCAATTTTCAAAGAGGTTTCAAATTGTTACTGCATCAAAAGCAAGGGCACTGACATAATTATCAGGTTAATTATCTTGTTTATTGATTCATGATTTTTCAATATCGTGGCTAATATCTAATTAGAATTCTTGATCATTCGAATGGCCACTATTTTACCATATTCGTAATAAAGCTTATTACCCTAGTTCTGAAATTACAAATGAGGCAGTCAGAACATGTCATGACAAAGTTTCCTACCTACCGTGCATAACTAGAGAGTTAATGTCATTCCTATTATCATTAATGAGCATGTATTCTTAAGGAAGATGACAAAGCTTTCATAGAGCAAAAAAGGAAGAAGATCAAGGACTAGAGGTGTATGTGTATGCACACACACACACACACAAGTAATAATGGTCTTCTGATACAGAGGCTATAGCGCAGCCCAAGTTTTCACAACACTGGTTACAATGTTAACACTGCATCAAGTAGGAAGGATATAAGATGACGAAGACGCTGCAAAGAGCAGAATAGATACTCCAATCAAATGAGCCAAATATCACTGAAAGGGACGGTGTTGAGCGCTCATAACTACTTTATTCTCATGACTACTATTACTACACGCTCTTCCTAATCAGTAATAATACTTCTACTATGTTACGCCTTCCTCCATCTCCTCTTCCTCCTTTCCCCACTAATCCGATTACAGGTGGGATTCGCTGATCCAAACCGCGCCAGGTGAGCGAGAAAGCCTGACCCCCTTGCGCGCTTCTAATGTTGCCCCAGAATCAACTTTCACGGAGATCTAATTTTACCTGTTGAACTTAGTCAGGTGAGCTAATGAGTTTCCAAACGTCGGGACGCGTTGCCTTAATCGAGCCAACGTTCCCAACTTTGGCCGAGATGCCAATGTGGAGGCAGGATATGATGCACATGAAGATGCTGTAATTGATAGTAATGAAAAAAAAAAGGTATTGTGATAAGAAGGCGAAGGATGTTATAATAGTCGATGACAAAACAAATACTATTAAAGCATAAAATGTAATAAAGATATAACTGTCAGAGACGAAGCACATGAAGTTGTAATTGGATTAATATAGCATAAATATAACTGATGGTGATTTGATATCCAAATTTCAATAGGTAGAGATAATACAGTAAAATGATACATGGGAAAAAAAGTCACTGCGGTTGCTTTTCAGTTCTTCAAAATATTGCCGCAGATTACTTTGAGATATAAAAATATAATTGATGGAGGTGCTGCAATAGAAATGATATTGTTGGAGATAAGAAAAAGGCAAAGATATTGCAGAAGATAATGAAGCAAGAATACAACTGTTAACGAGACACTATATCAAAAGCAGTAAGCAGTTTAGATGAGAGAATGAAGAGTACCCAGATTTTAGAAAAAAATTATTAAAGAAACAATAAAATAAGATATGTACTATGCATACTTTATGACTTGATTAATTCGTAAACAAATAAAAAATCAGGCTGCATGATTCAAGAGCAAATTGAAATCATCTGAAAGTAATAAATTCCCCAAGTCATCCTTTTTCTCTCGAAAAAGAAAAATATTAATCTCATTAACTTTCTTACACCAGCTGAGAAAAAGCTTAGCAAACTGTTCGCCTCAGTCGCCTATTAATGAAATTAAGTGCAAGAAAGCTGGCAAACTTTTTCCTCGCCATTCCATCTTTCTAAACTATCAAACACCAACCCAAATAAATTTCCAGAGGAAATATATTTACTTCAGAAATTCAATACCTATCAACAATGCCATCTAACCTCGGCCACCTACCTTTGCCTTTGCATCAGCTAAACAAGCACTATTTCATGTTCACCAAACCAGCCAGGCACGGATTTCAACTTTTCCAAAAAGGTTCGATTTCACTCTTATCCTTCTCCAGTCATGGACTACAAATGCTTAGTATTAGAGTTTTTTTTTTTCTTTTGTCACGATCATTGTCACCCATACTACCCTTGAATTGACTCATTTGTACTCATACATCCACCCCCAGAGATATCATGACATAACAGCGCTACCCTTCAGCTACCCCACACGGAATCATTCTTCGTCCTGCACATCGCTGCTACCACCGCCCCTAAGCCATTGTCTCACTAAGTGCCAAAAATCCTACTCTCCACCTTTAAACAAAAGAACTGATCGTGCATTTGTTTTATTCTGAATAAATTGCACACACGTTCAAATTCCCAAGACTATTGATTTTTGAAATATCAATGCAGACCCACTGCTCCCAGCCACTGGATGGGTTTTATATCACGTATAGCGAAGAGGATACTTTTTCCCTTCGAGGGGTTAACTCAGAAAGTGTTAACCTTCCAGTTTTCAGCTAGTCTTTTGGGATGTATTATTTTATCCGTATGTATGCCTTATATATATATTATATATATATATATATATATATATATATATATATATATATATATATATATATATATATATATATATATATATATATATATATATATAAATATATATATATATATATATATATATATATATATATATAAATAATACACACACACACACACACACACATATATATATATATATATATATATATATATATATATATATATATATATATATATCCGTTTTCCTAACATAGGTGGCTTCCAATGAAGGAAAGGACCACGATCACTACCACATTCATGCCTAAATTACTGAATCGTGACTGAACATCCTGTGCATAAAACTTCTATGAGCATTGCCAAGTCAGCCTCCTTACTGTGGGCTTCTTCTGGCTTGGAAGTACTTGGAAGTACGCAGTATTACCAGTTTGCCTCACGAAGTGTCAGTGGTTTAATGATGGATTTACGAAAATTAGGCTGTCAAGCCGAGCACTGGGACACTTTCTGTTACTCAGCGTTTAAGAGTAAAATGAGGAAGTTTGAGAGGCTGGCCAGCGAGATTGAACAAGGAAGCAGGAATGTTGATAAGTAAAACGCTAAAAAGTGAATGCGGCTAGGGGCCGAAGGGAGGCTGCAAACAGCCTTCGGTAATGCCCAAAGTACACCATGTGAGGTGCACTGACGGCACTATCCCCCTACGGGATGCCAATGGTTTAGGTAGCAGTTATAACATACCTCAAGCCTAACGAGAGCTCAGTGCAGGGCTCTTGATTATTTGGGGGAAGAAATCCCCCCTATATGGCACAAGAGCCCTACATGATGTGAGTCATCAGAAGACCGGACAGGGTGATTGCAGCCCCATACCATGTATTTTTATTCGCAAATAATAAAATACTTTAACACACACACACACACACACACACACACATATATATATATATATATATATATATATATATATATATATATATATATATATATATATATAATGTACACATACATACATATAGATATGTATTATATATACATATAGATATATATATATATATATATATATATATATATATATATATATATATATATATATATATATAAATGTTATAAGTTCAACATTCTTTTGCAAATATACATACTGTATAAATATACAGTATGTATATATATATATATATATATATATATATATATATATATATATATATATATAAATATATTTAATATATATATTTAAATATATTTAGAAATATTAGGAACGAAAACTGTTTCTCTCAAGCTCAACCTAACTTCGACTACCTTAGAGTTTAAAAATATGAAATTTTACAAAGTGAAACCAATAACACTAAAAACAATAAAGATAAAATTCGAGGTCGATGGCTTCTCCGAAGTAAAGTAAATTAGGGAAGAAATTGAAACGACCCCCACTAGAACCTCTTTCCTAATTAAGATAAAAGTTACAAGAAGATTTTTTTTATTGTAATTTATCCCTAAGCATCCTCATTAATATTCAGAAAGCTCTCATTAGCTCCGTAATTTATGGCTACCAAGTCATATCCCGGAGACCTCAAAATTTCATTTTTTTTCTCTCTTTTTAACGTTTAGTTTCAATATGACCAACTTGTTGAAGTATTGAAATTATAATAGAAATGTTTTTCAAGATTTCCTTGAAAGAAATGACATTTTAAAGTTTTTGCGGTTTTGGATTATTCTTGTCATAAATGACACGGTTACGTGAAATACAATCACATTCAAAACGAGACAAACGCACTTCTGCAACCAGACTATGATTATGTTGAGAAAGGCATGTGTGGAATTCAACTGAATTTACACAAGAAAATGCACTGTGGAATCTGGTAATGCGATGAAAGCGTTTTTTCTTTGCAACAGTTACAAATACGAATTATGAGCACATTTATAAATTGGCAGGCGTAAACAGGTTGTAAAGCAATGAAACAACAGCGAAAGAATCCATAATGCATTGTACTGCGAAACATGCCTATGTCAAAAATATTTATATCCTTTACAGGTCTTCGTGTATCAAATTTACTTTTCCCACTAACCTCAGTATCGAAGACACCCAAAACAATCTCACCGCTTCTCAGTTACCGTTAAACTGCCTTCTTTCCGACGCAACTGGCGTTGCTGCCTCCTTCCTATGGACACTATTCCTTCAGAGAATAGCATCCATACAGTTAGAGATCTGCTGAGTCAAGGAGAAAGTACCCGCTCCCTTCAGCTGCCTGTCAATTTGATAGCTGTTTCCAACAGGCTTGGGAATTCTGTTTTTGCTTCCGTCTTCCCGGAATTGTTTTTTCATTTCGTTTCCCTCAATTCCAATGAAGTACACAGCTCCCTTTGTGACGTGATCGTTCTCCGTTATTAACTTCAGTTTTTGTTTAGGTATCTATTTATCCTTTCTGAATCGTTTTACAATACAAAATTTTTGTTAGTTTGTCAATCACGTAACTTGACAAATACATTTGTTTAAATACCCAATCAATGAAAATGAAGTTCTCAGATCCCAACTGAAAAATATACGAGATCCAATGGATCCAACATTAATCAACAGAGCTGAAGAGGGCCACTTAATGAATGGAGTATAATCAATAGTGTTCGGGAAATTAAATACGTGGCGATTTTACGAATATTTTGAATTCCTGAGGGGTCATTCGAACGAATCTTTGCAGTAGAATTAATGTGTTTTTTCCAATCAAGATAAAATACAACATGTATCCACTAACCCCTGACCTTCGATAAGTGCACCTACACGTGGATTAGTTCTCTCTCTCTCTCTCTCTCTCTCTCTCTCTCTCTCTCTCTCTCTCTCTCTCTCTCTCTCTCTCTCCACTGACCTCCCTTACATGGCAATCTCCTTTATTTTTACGTAGGATTATCCTATACATTAAAATCTAGCGAGCAGAAACGTCCAAAATGAATATGAAATATCGTTATAGTTGTAATTCTTCTCAATATATACATAATAACAATAATGAATATCATTCAAGTGATTCAGCAGTAACTTTACTAGCATAAATACATACAACTTTAATAACCAAAATAAACATCTTGATAATCGTAGCGACAGAAAAATCGTGTTAACCTCATTCTGTGTTTAAAAAAGAACTAGTGCAATAGCAAACAGTAAAATAAATACGGTGTCATAATAACCGGGTACAAATTTCCCCAGTAAAAACGATGCCATTTTTTTTTTTTAGGTCAGTAACGGAATTCAGTGCTATTAAGCGGATTAATTACACTGAATACCACAAAGTCATTTACTTACTATCTACAAATCATTCTATCAAAATATATCATCTATTATAAATCTGTGTGATTAAGATTCTCGGCAAACTGTCGTAATCTGACGTATATCAAATTAGAAGTTCCGCTAAAACTTGAAGAAACGTTCTTAAAATGAACAACAATATCTGTCAAATCAATATATTTAGGCCTGGGTAGCTTCACCCATTTCTGTTTTTAAAGTGACATACAAGAAAAGTGTTCTCAGATTTTAAGTTTTCTTTTTCTCTTTTTTTTCAGCCTACGAGAAGACCGTTGTCCTAAATTCAAAAGTGTCTCAGTACATTTGCATATAAATCTGAAACCAAGAGAGGAAAAAAGTGGTCACTGCTCCGAAGACTTTAAACTGTAAAATATTTCCACTTAGAAACTTTCCCTCTCTCTCTCTCTCTCTCTCTCTCTCTCTCTCTCTCTCTCTCTCTCTTCTAAAATAATACAAAATATTTACATACACATCCAATTTGATAAGTGTATGGATATCGGCCTAAGAAGGTATATAACTGATCTAACTTTTCAGATTATGTAAAATATATAGACTTTCAGGCGTATAGTTTTTCGGGTATTAATAGCAAAACTGTGATTCCATTTGCATGCGATTAACAAGATTTGTTAATTAGACAACTACTCTCCATCACATAAGTGGTTAGGGTTCCTCCTCCCCCTCCCCTAACTTATATACGGTAATGTAAGTTCCAACCACTGAGTGTAAGTCATTTTGATGATGCCTTACCTTGAGTTTTCTACCTTATAATTTCATTTTTTCTTTTGGTAGTTTGTGAGATATATATATATATATATATATATATATATATATATATATATATATATATATATATATATATATATATATATATATATATATATATTACATACGCCTTTTCCCCCTCTGACAGGATTTTCGTAAGAGAGAAAGCATTCTCAGCAATACTTTACAGATGAGGTTTCTAGCCCCATACCCTATCTTCGACTCGCTGTTTCCACTGGTATCTCTTCACAGCCGGGCCCGACTGGTGTAGGCTGGAGGTGAAACGTACCTTACCACTGAGAACTCAGCACGGCACCCATGAATCACCTTTATATATATATATATATATATATATATATATATATATATATATATATATATATATATATATATATATATATATATATATATTTATTTATTATATATATATATATATATATATATATATATATATATAATTTATAGACACTGCATATATATACATGTATATATATAAACACATATACATATATATATGCATATACAGTATATATATGACTCCAATATCGAAGGGATGACCAGGTAAGGGAGCATTTCCAAAATAATAAGTGACAGCATTGTATGCTCTTCTGTATTAGGAAGATAACAGAGTGAATGGAATAACATAAGGGAAGACAGAGGAATAACATAAGGGAAAATAAGACATAACAGAAGGACTGATAGTGAGAGAGCAGTGAGTATTCGTATAAAGGCAGCAATGTGTAGATCAAGTGTTTGTTATAATGAAAATCAGAGAGATGTTTAAGACTAAATGGAAAAAAGCGCATGTCACGCGCTTAGACCCCCAAAAGGTAGAATTGATGGAGTTGTCATGTGGAGTGTATTGATAACGTGTGGTGGACAAGGTAATTTATTAATAGTAACTGAGGTTCTTATGATGGCAGAGAATTGAATCTTTTATTACTGTAATGAGAGACTTACTGGTTTGTAATGAACGGGGGTCGGAGACAATAGTTATGCTTCTTCCTAACTGTTCAGCATTCTTATCAATGAAGTGAGGAGAGAAAAGGGTTCGTGCATGGAGTGGGAAGTGCTTGTTATTTACAGCTGACAAGAGTGTTAATGTTAAAGATAAAAGATGCAGAGACTGATGAAAGAGTTTGCAAGTAGTAAAATTTGCAGGAGGATCAAGATCACAAGGCAAGTGGAAGCCATGATAAAAAGCAATTAATGAATGGTAGAAGACCGTTGGTGCATGCGGGTATTTATGACAATGGCAAAGCACGATGACATTTTGAGGGTTAAGGTTTACCTATAACAGAATGGGTGAAGGAAGGAAGGTAGCTATTTTTCTGAAAAAGGTTTGGAAAAACGAGAGTTTATGAAAGCATGGGCAGAGATGTAAGAAGAGATTGCTACATTAACTGAATCCTACTGAAGAAACACGTGCATATTTAAGTAAAAAAATTAGAAAAAAAATTTAAAATTATTTGCATTTTGTTCCTGGGGTCATCCCATACTATTGGAGATAGCTTACTGGTGAGATATATATATATATATATATATATATATATATATATATATATATATATATATATATATATATATATATATATATATATATATATATATATATATATATATACATACATATATCTATATACACATATACATGAGCACAGAAACACATATATGTATATATATATATATATAAATATATATATATATATATATATATATATATATATATATATATATATATATATATATATATATATACACACACAGATGTGGGTGTGTTTGGTTGTACATGCAAAATCAGCTCTTTGGGCACTACAAGGTAAAGAGTAATTTTTTTTTCAATTTCATTCCCGGATATATCGTTAATGAAAATTTTACTGGTGAACCAATGCAATTGCCTAATTGAATATCAACCTACATCAGCTCTTTTAGAGGTAAAACGGAAATCAATAGCACTATGCGTACATTCCAAATGATCAGATTAATACCAGGTTTACTCATTATCAATGTCAGTATGGTGTGAATATAATTTATTACTTTTAGTAATTATAGCAATGTGTCGACAAGTTAATGATAATAGGCTTTCAGGTATTCAGAGGAGTCAGCCATAGTACCAGTTCTCACTAACGGATAAATACTGATATTTTAATTTTGCGTCTTTTTATTACATCTGTTTATAAAATAAAAATAATGGGCAGAATGAAATGAATGACCATAACCATCTCCAGTCCTGATATTAACAAAAAATAAAAGCTTATGGGACTAATTACAAAGGTAGCGATAGACCCGCCTCATAAAAGATGTAATGTTAAAAGAATCAGGGTTAACACAGAGGGGGAGAATATCGGTATAAAACGATGGTTCCCCACATAATCATGAACATCAGTGAGTATAACCAAAATGCAGCGGTATGTGATATTGACTCATACAGCAATTCATGTTCTCTCACAGACTTTATGGCTCTAATTGGCCCGGTTTCCCACATGACTGGTCAATCGATTTCAGCAAAAGATTACGTGTCAAATTCATACTGGGTGAAAGAGCCAGATTTATTACATGATAAAACAAACCGAAAATTACTTCACGGATGGCCTAGTTTGTATAGGAATTCTCTTCATGGCTTAACAAAAATATTACGAGTTCCAACCTCCCTTCTTGCTTCTCATGAAGATTAGAAACAAGTTATAAGATAAGATCATGTTTTTTAAATTCAACTACCCAAAATACTCCCAAAAATCTTTATATATGTATATTTATATATATATATATATATATATATATATATATATATATATATATATATATATATATATATGTGTGTGTGTGTGTGTGTGTGTGTGTGTGTGTGTTATAATAATAAAAAGCCGAGTGGCTCTTTTTTGTTTGCCAACTCCGGGTGGGGGCGGGGTAGGTAAAGGATCGGGAGGGTAGGGGAGACATGACACATCCACCTTCCTCCTGCAGCCGAGTTTAACAGAGAGTCCTTCAACTGCCCTCCTGCCCTACACAGCGATACCCATCTCGTCAGCCTCCGCATAAAAGAATTGTCATTTTGGAAATGAGTTATAGGGAAATATCTAAAAAGTGACATGTCCAGTGACGTGCCTTATAACATAGTAATTCTGATGGCATGACCCTGAAATGAATTCTCTTGTCTAACTGAATAATGTCTTTAAAACGTACCAGTACGTTTGATAACAAGTGAACTTACTGTGACTTATAACATAGTGTATCTTCTATTTCAAGCTGTCTTAAAAGTGAATCTCAAAGGTGTTGTGGCTTGAAAATAATTCCAATAAAACAGCACATTAACCGTAAACTCTCTGACTAAAGACCACAAAATTCAATCATGTTGCATTATGTCATATCAGTGAACTAAGTGGCTACACGTTCGAACAATGTTACATCTTACAAACGTATCTTACTGTTTTTACCAAAAATAACCGGAGGCTTACGAGTAAACATCTTGAATATAACATTTATTTTGCCTTAATTCAAGACCTGGGCGGGTATTCGATGATATTTTTTTTTACCACAAAATAATTTATAAACGTTGGCAAATGCAAGGGCCACACAAAGACCTGCTGGATTTCCCTGGTCCCAGAAGCTTCTACACCAATGTTACAAAGGTTATGGGACTGGCTAGCCCGATTGCTCAAAAGCTCACCAGCTTGTGGGAACCGTTGTACGCGTTATTCGTTGTTCGGGGCCTCCTAAGACCCGTAGACTGGTTAGGTTAAAGTTTCTTCTCAATATTGCACTTAAAAACTTCATACTTATAACATAATGCATATTAAGTGTGAAAATGAAAGAAAGAAAGTAGCTTATTACAAAATAGCTGTGAATGCCTAGTCAATCACTTTTTCAAATATCGTCAATTCAGCATGGTAGCTCCTGATGAATCACAGAGGAAATCGCCAGACAAAGGATATGTTTGGACGAACAAGTCTTTCTTCAACAGAATTATTCATCCTAACAATGATACGTTGTTTACACTAAAATGTTCCTTGTTAAATCAAAATATGTTTCAGTGTTTACATTTTTATTTTGGACCCCAAAACGGCTAAAACACTTTACATGCTCAATACCTCTATTTTTTTTTTCCTAAAGAAACAGTGTGGTCCCATTGTTTCAGAAAATTTATTTTCATAATCACAAAATCTTCATTATTGAGCTAGTTAAGGGAAAATAATGAAATTTTTCGCAAAATCATATTTCAATCAGAATTTTGATTTACAATACCATAGCAATCATGGAATTCATTCCGATATGGCACATTAAAGATAAATTCAGGTAAAATATTTTCAAAAATTATTTTTATTTGGGGTCCAGGCAGATCTCAGAGGAGTGACCTGACGTAGATTTAGATTTAGCGAATAACTAAGAGGAAAAAATAAGCCAAGATACAAAAAAGGTCTCCATCAATGAAATAATAATAACAAACAGAAATTCCATAATCCAAGTTCGCAATGTGAAATCAGCAACTAAAGAATAATATGAAGTACAGTAATCCTTTTCTTAACACAATCCAACATTCCAGCAGACAGATGAAAAGCACAACCGCAAGATAATAACTACGCTACTTATAGAAGACTCGTGTTAATGGTACCCTGTCCCCTTTAATGACGTGAATAAATCAGAGGCTCTTCAGGATAAATCTCGATGGCTTATCTTTATCTGGCAAAGGACTAGCCAATAATTCCCACGCGAGGAACACGCCATTTCCTACAGATACCTCCCTTCATTCCTGCTGGACTAGCTTTTTATTACTCAAGAGAACTTGCCCCACGTTCCGGCAGGACCCACATTCCAATCCTCACAGTGCTTACCTTCCATTTCTCAAAGGAATCGCTAACCATCCTTGGAGGACCACCCTTTGATTTCTTAATGGAATCCTTCCCCTATTCCCGTAGGACACGCCCACCATTCCTCTAATAGACGCGCCCTCTATTCCTCAAAGGACTTGCCCTCGATTTACAAAGGACCCAACCTCCATTCCCCAAAGGATTAGCCCTTCATTACCGGAAAAGGACTCTCCATCAATCCCCAAAATAACCATATCGCAACATAGGACCAATTTACACCATAAAGGATAGCTGTTCATTGCAAGCGGTAATATGAGAGAGAGAGAGAGAGAGAGAGAGAGAGAGAGAGAGAGAGAGAGAGAGAGAGAGAGAGAGAGAGAGCTTATAGTGTGCAGTGCATGTAACAATGGCGACATTAAATATAAAGTCACTGAAAAGCAAGAGAGAAATTCACACAAGGTAACATAAACTAAAATATAAGAGAGTAAACAAGAGCAGAATAATGAGTTCCTTAAGTATATCTTAGTTTAACCAAACCACTGAGCTGGTTAACAGCTCTCCTAGGGCTGGCCCGAAGGATTAGACTTATTTTACGTGGCTAAGAACCAACTGGTTACCTAGCAACGGGACCTACAGTTTATTGTTTAACCGAACCACATTATGACGAGAAATGAATTTCTATCACCAGAAATAAATTCCTCTAACATCGTAACATAGAAGCCCCCTTCCAGTTATGACAAGAAACTATTAAGGGTTCTTCTTAAGAATCATAAGAGCGTAAAATATTAACCACAAATTCTGTTTAACACTGTAATCTCCAAAGAGGTCACTCTAGTTGCTGCTTCTCTGCCTTCTGCTTGCTTCATGGTCGAAACCACCCACCACTTTTCTTGGGTTGATGCCCATTCATACCTGCAGCCTTCCACCTTTCATATGGCATAAAGTCCTCTACTTCGTTTCCCGCTGCTGGCTTCCCACAAAAGTGCAAAAAATCTACGTGTATAACCTTGCATAAATTCATAGCCATTAGCATTCGCTGTAAACACTGGATAGTGAGTGAATGAGTAGGTAGGCTACTGTATGTGCCGAATAAAATACATTACTATACATTCACTGCATTGAAATGATCGTGCATATTACAAGGCAGTCAAATTACAACTGTTCATCAAACCCAAGCAACCATTTACTTTGTAAATTACTTTGATAAATCATTCATAAAATTCTCTGATATTTTTTACGGGCTGCTCTATGAGCAAAAGCCCATGCTGTCATAATGACAGCTTAATCATAAACAACATTATCTGGAAAGTTGCCGCGACTGTTTCCTCAACTCTGAAACGCCACAAATTATATTGTTTGTTTTTCACCACAGGCTTATGCCAGTGCTTCATACAATGCTTTCGTTACCTCTAAATCTTTTCAAATAGTGTATGTTAATCCATATTAAGACGTGGAGGAATGCTTAAAAAAAATAGTTTTTGGTTTAAAATACTAATGGGGGGAGGGTAGGCAAAACCGGGTTAAACTTAAAAAGATGCTAAAGCGTGCCTATTGATAAGGGACAGAGCTCCGTTGAAGAGTTACAGGGTTTGACATGTATCCAATCACAATAGTTCTAAAATGATATTGGGTTCGTTTTAGATTATGACAATTATGAATAGGGATTATCACTCAAACCTGAAACCAAACTGAATACCCATTCCTTAACAAATTTCTATTAGAGTTTCTCATTTCAGGACTGCGAGGTGGTGGTGGTGATGGCGCCAGGTACAAGAGAAACGACACTCCACTGGCTGCTGGCGAGATTAAAAGCCAGGTTGCCGGAACTGACAGTCTGTGTTAAGAATCACGCTGCCACGAACTCCTACGCTCTCTACCTCTCTGCCACTTACGACGGGTAAGCGTTTGTATCACGAACACTTTTAAAAGAAATGACTAACCATTATAAATATGACATATCATAATTAATAGTATGATAACCCAAGCAGACCGAGTTACAGATATTCTAGAGAACTGTTACACAAAGTGTTGCGAATACTTCTTATGGCAATAAGAAACAGAAAGTACCGCCAAAGTCACCTGTATTCTTTCTCCTTCTTGGTTAATGCTGTTGGTAATGTTAATACTCTTTATGAGTGGTAAGTCAGTGTATCTCTCCAATTTGGGTCAGTAAAGAATTTCCCAGTGTCACCCATCCCAGTGCATTGGGAACTGTTTTTTAAAGTGCTATCCAAAACGCTATCAGGATTCTTTCTACAGAAGCACATCATGCTACGTCAAGAGTCTCTATCTATAGATCATACCGCACCGTCATAAATCTAGAACTTTTTCCGAACACACCACGTCTGAGATCATTATTTAGAACGTTATAAATTTGAATGCGCTATGAGTTACAAGTAACAATAGCCGACGTCCCTCGATTCACAGGTTGGTATTCTAAAGATCTCTTTCCAAATACAACCATTTTTTACTCTTTGTTTATTGCAGTTTTTATTATAAGACTACATTCAATGATTTATCAGTGATTTTTTATCCTCCAGATCATGAAGATCAGCATTTCTATTTTTTATTTCTGCCACAGCTTGTATTCCTCAAGCAAAATTAGCCGTGTCAGTATTTTTTGAAAAAAAAAAAAATTCCTTTAGATAACGGATACCTTTGACACACACACACAGAGAGAGAGAGAGAGAGAGAGAGAGAGAGAGAGAGAGAGAGAGAGAGAGAGAGAGAGAGAGAGAGAGTTAACGGAGATAGAAAGAACCCTACTAAAAAGGATTTTAAATCACAAATTATTTGAGAGAAAAAATAAAAAAAAGAAACCTTCCCAAAATTTCAAATATTATTTTTCCCCTTCCGGTCATTTCTCACCCTCTAATTCTCAAAGCCAAGGAACCTTTATTCTGGTGGCATGGTAAATAAAATTATGGAAATTGAGACGTTGACGGCTGTAATTTTCTTAATCAACCAAGCTTCAGAGAAAGTCTTTGACCTCATATTCATAGTTCCACGTTTTTCTTACTCTAACAGTTACACGCACCCCATCCAAGTTATACTGAGTAGCATATACAATAGTCACTTCACACAAAAAGCATAACTTTTTCATTGACTGAAGCAAATTGCAAAGTGAACAAACGATTTCGTTCTTATCTTCCATTACTTATGCTTCCAAAATACATCTTACATGTCCCACTTCTTTCCTTTGTTATTTCTAATAATAAAATTCATAATAATAACCGACACACGTTACCATTTCCATTTCCTCATTCATGCAGATTTCAAATCAAGTCACAGAATTCCATCATTCCACCATCCCACCACTGAAAGCATCGGCATTACGAAAGAGGTGATGTTTTGTTGCTTCTGATCAAGCAAATCTCAAATGAAATCACCCAACTCTATTCAGCAAATGAAACGATTAAAAGCTTTTTTATTTTAATAAATGAGATTACTAATCTATTTTCAGAGAAGTTCAATTATCCATTCATCACGCCATGCCAACCAGCTTTATTCATCAAATACGATCAATCAGCATTACGCTTCAAATGAGATCACCCAATTTATTCATCAAGTCAGTTTCACTAAATGCAATAACCCAACAATACTCCTCATTTACGACCACTCTCGTTTACCAACAAAACTGAGGTCAACAAAAAGTTATTCTGGAAATGAGGCCCACTAATTTACCAGTCACACAGTATCCCCCTCACTTCTTTCGTCACATGATACCAACGAACATTATTCGGCCAACCTCCTTCTTCATAATCACGATACCACCCAACGCCCTTGGCCAAGGGACCCCCATCTCTTCCTCCAGAAAAGGCCATACAACTTCTTTCTTCGGACAAGACCGACCAGCCTGATTTACCTTTCCTTCATTTCCTTTCTTCCCCAAACAGTAGCCTGAAGCCTAAAGCCTAACCCCCTTTACACTGACTGACCAAGATGTCTATTATGTATTCGGTCAACTGGGCTGAATGTTTGAAGAGAATCGATGGCATGATTGGACGGAAACGATGCCACGACCATTCGTCCTTTCGTGGAATCACGTTAACGTCAATACTTTAAGACCCTCTCTCGCAGTTTATATTGGATGATCCGGTTATGTTACTCTTTACAGATGTATATTTTACATATGTATGTATATATATGCAGTGTATATATATATATATATATATATATATATATATATATATATATATATATATATATATATATATATATAATATATATATATATATATATATATATATATATATATATATATATATATATATATATATATATATATATATATATATATATAATATATAAATATAACATATATAATATACATATATATATAAATATAATATACATGTAATATATATAAATATAAATTATATATATATATATATATATATATATATATATATATATATATGCACGTCTCTTCTCACCGATAAGAGAGCCCAGGTTCGAATCCTGGGTGGTAAAGGCATATTTTACTGCAACTCATAGTGCATTTGAGTTCAGCTGTTGATTCAGTTGCTGGTGGTTAGTCAGCTATGGCGGGTGGCAACCAGTGTCGAAAAGAGAACGCAGATAGCAACCTCATTTCAAAAGACTTTGCGAGATCCAGTAGACAAAAGCCTTTTGGAGCCACACACTCTCTCATAGGAAACATTGACACATGACCTACATCCACATACAAATATACTGTATATGTATGAATACGTACATGCATTTAAATAATTTCATAAAAGTATTCTTACATATAAATAAGTAAATATAACTTAAAAGTGTCTTTAAATAAATATCAATATAAAAGAAAGTACAATTACTGTCAAACAATGATGAAATAGTAATAAATACATTATCCAGCAAGGATGCTCAACTTAAGAAAATGGGAGGCCGTGGTACATAAGCTTAGATACAATAATAGTGCCTACCCAGCTTATGCAAAATGAAGCTGGCACCTGAGAAGGCCCACCAGTTAGAAATATTCTAATAACTTAAGCAATTAGATGATAAACTGGCAGTTAATTCCATCTTGCCTCGTCAGGTGTGTGATGAACGGACGAACCAAAGCCCCGAACCTCCCAAGTTTCCCGTCCTTTAGCCCTAGGAGAGCTGTTAATCAGCTCAGTGGTCTGGTAAAACTAAGGTATACTTAACTTTAACGTCCTTTAGCAATTTTCAGACTAAAAAAAAAAGCAAGCCGCGGAAGCCATGAAAGCACAAAAATCAAGCTCTCAAAAGTCAGATAATTAGTTCGCTGCATACCATATTACCTGATCAACTCAACCAAATAAAAAGCAGCCAGGTTAGGGAACTATATCTTAGTTTCACATGCTGCCAAAATAATTACTTCCTAAAACTTCCCACCAAATACACAGACCTACTTCATGCTAAAAAGCTCCAGACTGACACTGGATCTATGGAAGCTGATAATTTGTTACTATCGATGATAATTCCCAAAAGGGTCTATAGGCCCTATGCTAACTAACCATCCCACCTCCCTCTCCTGAAGATGTGGTTTGGTAAATGTTCGCCACCTGAATTGCTGACGTGCTCATTTGTACCTTAGACTTCAACTCTGCTAACGACTGATGGTATATCTATGGGTTCTCCCGAACAGTGAAGACGCGGATATATTTCGGATATGCCAAACTCTTTTCCTATACCATAGATAGTACATATCTTTCTTGACACCAGGAATTAGCCAAGAATACAGGACCTCATAGTTAATTCCCAAGAAAAATAGGTCCATAGATTTACAACTGACTGAGAGTTTACAAGGTACTCTATTATCTTGAAGTTTACATTAATGACTAGAGATAAGAGAAGATGCTTGAAAGCTAAAGGGGAATGCAATGAGGCGTATAAACTCTGTCATATCTGCCTAAAACAAATGAGCCTCCACACAAACACTAACACTGTAGCATATGATACTAGTCAGGATCTAGAGAAACCTGAGGAACTCAACACTAAATGCAGAGAAAAACAAAAATAAAATGAAAAATTAAAACCATTTACCATCGGACAAGATTGATTTCAGTATACAGACGAAAG
>NC_089743.1:16261197-16278697 GCF_040412425.1 Macrobrachium rosenbergii | reverse complement strand
AAACCATACATGAAGCTAACGAAATTCATTATATCAAATTAATAAGGGAATCTGGACCAATCACAATAACAACACCTAAAAAATTAACGACATATGGAGATGCTGGCTGGGATGTCACATAAAAACAATTATACTAGAAAGTCTGGGCAAACATGAATGTATGAACAAAGATATGAAGGTCAGCTTTTATCTTGTAAGACAAAAAAAATTACTTACATATATATTACAACTGTAATATCCACAAGGTAGCAGAAAATCCACTATATCTGAGTAATGTTTCATTCATAATTAAACATGTAAGGAGTAAAAATTACTTCCACTCTTGAAGATAATAAATCAAAACAAACACTTCCCGCTTATGCCAACTAGAGTGTAAACAGTGGCGTCTATATTTACATGAGAAACCAATTATCATGACTGACTCTCTCTCTCTCTCTCTCTCTCTCTCTCTCTCTCTCTCTCTCTCTCTCTCTCTCTCTCTCTCAAGCTACGACATTTATCCTCACGATATTTCCAAGAGGCGACGATGATGAACAATTAAATATATCATTAACGTGAAACACGAATAAATTGAAAGAATAAAGATAAAAAATTATGTCAAATGACACACACGATGAACTTCAAAGAACGAATACAGCCTAATTAGGAAGCCAAACTTTTGAAAGAGATGCAATAAAAAACCTGATGCAGAGCGAAATCTTGAACATTTTTTAGATACATATGCGGTCTATGGTGTTTTTTTTTTTTTAACAAAATTTACTTAGTATCATATGTATAAAATTTGTTCAAAGAAAAATATAAATTTATCATTAAGTCTCTAAGGTACTCAAATTTTATATTTAGATAAACTATACATATACAAATATACAGTTCATGCATATATGAGTATAACATATGTATAACATATATATATATATATATATATATATATATATATATATATATATATATATATATATATATATTTATATTTCTGTATTTAGAATGCAGATATATGGGCACATGCAATTTTAAATATGACAAAAAGTTTTACAAAAATGTAAAGTCAATACCCCAATCAAGACACTGATGACAATGCCCATCTTTACAGCTGGTCGAGACGACCTAAAGAGCCGGTTCTCATCAGACCTGGCGAAATTAAACGGTGAGGCAAGAGGGACTTTACGCCTATTGGGTGTTGACAGAGCGTTGCGTGTCCCTCTGTCGCGTCTGTTCGTTTTACTGCAATGGGCATTTATGCGTATATGCAATATGGGACGAACGGACGGAAGGACCAACACTCCATGCCCCTGCCATTTACATGGCGTGGCATAAGAATTACAAATGTCGCGCGTGTATATATGTATATATACATATATATCATATATATATATATATATATATGCTTTATATTGCTGATGTTATATATATCAATTACTATCATCAAGTAGATAATACTTTCTGTTGCTGAAGAAACCCAGTATCTTATTTATTGGGTATTTCGAAGTGTTGTTGTGTTATTAATTATATTTTATGTGTATTATCCTGCTTTTCAAGTAATTTGAGATATGCCTCAGGCATATTTGTTCGTAAGACTTTTACCAGAGGGTATTAAGACAAATGTTATTGAAGAGATATTATAGAGCATTTAGGGCACTATCATTTCATTGCAGACATATTGGGAGAGCAAAAATTGATGGGCACTTACTGCTAGTTGCTTTTAGTCGAGTGGAAATGAACGATTCAAACTTCTTTTTTCTTGATTCATGTAATGCAGAGTTTTTTGTAACATATTTTCCTTTCTCACCGATACTTGAAGTGCATGAACATTCTCTCTCTCTCTCTCTCTCTCTCTCTCTCTCTCTCTCTCTCTCTCTCTCTCTCTCTCTCTCTATATCTCTCTATTATATATATATATATATATATATATATAGTATATATATATATATATGTACAGTATATACATGCATATATATATATATATATATATATATATATATATATATATATATATATATATATATATATATATATATGAAGAAGAGAGAGAGAGAGAGAGAGAGAGAGAGAGAGAGAGAAGAGATTCGTGAACTTTGCACTTTAAGTAACAGTGAGGAAGGAAAAATATATTGTAAAAAAAAAAAAAAAAAAACAGCATTACATAAATCAAGAAAAAAGAAGTTTGAATCGTTCATTTCCACTCGACTAAAAGCAACTAGCAGTAAGTGCCCATCAATTTTTGCTCTCCTAATATGTCTGCAATGAAATGATAGTGCCCTAAATCCTCTATAATATCTCTTCAATATCAGTTGTCTTAATACCTTCTGGTAAAAGTCTTACGAGCATAAATATGCCTGTGGCACATCTCAAATTACTTGAAAAGCAGGATGATATCCATAAAATACAATTAATAAAAAAATAACACTTCGAAATACCCAGTAAATAAGATACTGGGTTTCTTAATCTATGTGATGATAGTTTATGATTACTACAACATCAGCAACAGAAAACATTACCCTCATTAAACATCTAGAGATATAGCGTCTTAAGGAAAATAAATCTTCCATAATGCCTAATAAATGTTGAAAGAAGATATCACTATAAAAAAAACCGTATAAAGGCATATTACCGTCACTGTTATATTCAAATCGTATAAATGTATATTACCATCACTATTATATCCAAGAATAAATTTTCGAAATCCATTAAAATGCTGAAAACAAATGAATAAATTGCTCAAGTCTTCCTTTTGTAAATGATTCACCTCTAATTAAAGAGCATATTTTTCAAAAATAAATTGCTCACGAAAATTTCTATTATTGTGCAAATTACAATAGCATTGAATAAATCAAATAATAAGTAAATGAGAGCACAGTATTAAAAACTTTAACCCGATAAAATACTGTTCCATAAAAATGCAGTTATTTGGTAAGTAATCCAACCTGAGGGAAATGGATGAGAGAGAGAGAGAGAGAGAGAGAGAGAGAGAGAGAGAGAGAGAGAGAGAGAGAGAGAGAGAGGCTTGCAAAGAGCGGTAAAAGACGAAGAATGGGAGGCACAGGTGCGGGGGAATGAAGTCTACAATTTTACAGACTTCTTTGTGGCAAGTATGTGAGGAATTCCTCCAGTTTTATTGCATTCACAGCTAAGAGGTGACATCCTTTGGTCTGACGCTCCAGTTATTCATTTATGTAAACATTTTCTTGCATTAAATACATATATCTTACGCGTATGTGTACGTATGTAAGCATGCATGTCAGCAATGAATAATGCTTTTAAGCCCTTTCGCTTGTTTTGGAGGTCTAAATAGAAGCATTAACCTCAACAGTAAACTGATGCTGGATTTGAAACCTTTTATCATGATCGATATGCTACAAAAAGTATGTGGAATATGTGTCCCTATGCTAAGCGAGGCTTTCTGTTTAAACTTGCGAATATACTGATCTTGAAGTTTGGGAGCTTCCTGCTCCTGTTCAAAGATTTCGTGTTTGATATCCCAGAGTGGTACTGCTTGCTGCCATTAAATTTTCACCGCCATCCTCTTCTTTTTGTGGAAAAAGCGTATACACGAGAGTACATTCATCTTCCTACAAAGATGTTTTGAGATCGACTTTTTTTTTATTCACAAAGCATATCTTGATTCGGGAGCTAGAAGACGAAGCCAGCAGAGAAAGGTGTCTTCTTTTCTAAAGCCATCTCCTCTTAGCAGAAAGGCCTTGCTGATGAAAAATATACATCCATACGTTAATGACATACCTTTCACCGTCGATGCATGTCTGTTTTTCATACAGACGACTTCTATTCATTCGTGCTCTTCATTTCTGCCACCCGATGTCTCTCTCTCTCTCTCTCTCTCTCTCTCTCTCTCTCTCTCTCTCTCTCTCTCTCTCTCTCTCTCTCTCTCTCCTTTTTGTTCCCTTTCCAAACAAAAGTTTTCAGAGCCTTTCTTTCGTTTTTAGCAATTATTTGCTGCGTCCTTTCCCAGACCTCTCTTTACCTGCGGTGAATACTAATCCATGCACTATTTCCGTTCTCTCTCTCTCTCTCTCTCTCTCTCTCTCTCTCTCTCTCTCTCTCTCACATTTATCCCTTACCTGTTATCCACGGTACTTCAAATATACTCTGAGTATATGTGAGTATATTTAAAGACCTTGCTGTTATCATTACTTTCAAATTCACTTGAGTTATCCACTTTCCCCTCGTCTCCCTTTGTGCTCTCTAATCTACCTTGGTTCTAAATAAAAAGATGAGAGAGAGAGAGAGAGAGAGAGAGAGAGAGAGAGAGAGAGAGAGAGAGAGAGAGAGAGAGAGAGAGACAGACCTACACATTAATTGTATAATGCTAAAGATGAGATAGCAGGAAACAAACTCAAATGACTCACACCTATTGAGGCTTTACACCTATATTATCAGAATTATCAGAATTTTTTTTAGCTGACGACACTAATGTAGCGTGCACTTATTCAAATTAAAAGTAAAGAAAATATTAGCTCTATCATAGTAATCTTCACTTACAAAGATAAATGTAAAAAAAGAGAATGTGAAGGGAATATGAAAAATAGCATGGCAAATAACTGAAGACAGACTAAAAGCGCAACCAGAGATGGAAGGTCTTCTGAACAACGGAAATGGAACACCCAAAAACTATGTGGTCTAGTGACTTGGCTACTAATACATGACAGCTTGATGGCGATAACCATCACGCGACCCTTTATCATCAACTGGATAACTTATCTGAGTTAGACAAGGCTGTGCGACAATATATAAAAAGACCCCCACAATTTATTACTACAGAAAACTGCCACTGCAGTCAAAATCACCAAGTTGAGAGGTTAATTAAACATACATCTTACTGAGTCTACCGAATAAATGACCCACGAAGATGAAAATATATAAATAAACAGAACGTTACGAACTAAAAATAAAATAACTTAAGTGAACTGCGTTATGTTAAGAACGATCCGTTCGCTCCTTATTATGTAAATCGACGGCTAAACCACAAATAGAAGAAAAAGCATATAAACAAGAGAAAAGTAATGAACTAAAAGTGCAAACTGTATAAGCCATACATCAGTTAGTTAACCACAGCACAGACACAGAACTGTGGATATTGAATCGACTGGAAAGGAAAAGATTCAAACATTTAGTACTGCGTGAAATCTAAAGTAGATTTTTAAACCTTGATAGAATTAATTGTTTATAAAAACCACACATTGCATGTATACAGACACAGACGCACACATATGTGTATATATATATGCATTTATATACTGTACATATATACATACATACATAAATATTTAATCAACTGTATAAACAAACGCTTGCTTGTATTTGTATAGGACCCCTCACAAACAAGTTAAGACACATATGAAAGTAGCAATCATTGCAGCTGCCCATGAAGCCGATCCTAGCAATTAAAGTTGCATTACAATCTATCGTTGCAATAAAGGCAGAGTGCCATTTGCATTGATATTCAGCCGGCATTTTCCTCATCGCCTGCGGTCATTCCCTAGTTTTATTTGCAAGAGGCGATTTCTTGCTCGATTTAACGCCAGTGTGGGAGCTACGCTGGAACAAACATTGACAGTTACATTCATACTCATATGTACATTTAAATATATATATATATATATATATTAAATATATATATATATATGTATATATATATATATATATATATATATATATATATATATATATATATATATATATATATATATATATATATATATAAATGCATCGTTATCATCGACCCCAACGCTGTGTCACTAATACCTTTCCTGTGCTTTATCTTTCATAGATATCCGCTCATCTCCTGTCTCACTTTTCATAGTTATCGTCCAAGTAGGTTTTGTTGATTGGTTACTAAAAGGCATCTGACAGTCCACGGCCCAGTAATACTATACAGTATGTATATATATATATATGTGTATATATAAATATATTTATATAATATATATGTGTATGTGTGTGTACATATTCAACACATTCATGTAAATAATCATTCTCAACACATGGAAACTTCAGTCTCATTTACAAAACCATTTTCCAATATATTTGCAAAAGCAATAACTTTGAATGTACTAAGATTATGTTGAATATTTTACTCAAAATGAATTTGTAACTGAGTGGGCTTAAGAAAACTGCAGAAACGGATTACTAAAATGGAAGAAACTGATAGTGTTCAAAGAGGAAAATGGGAGAACCTAAAATTAAGATTAACGTACGTTTTTCAAAATCTTTACGCACAGTTTTTTCTCAAAAGCAGTAAAATGTAAAACAGTCAATCATCGCGTTAAAAGAAAATAACCATCGTAACATACCTAGCGCAGAGTCCTATTTCAGCTTAACATGTCTTCATTAAGAATAATTACTTGTTGGTATGCTGAAACTTATTTCCTCAAAAATCGTTTCTTTTAATTTGCCATAAAAACAAAAAACATAAACAGATGAAGAATGTGAAAAAATTAAAAATGAAAAATATTTAATCAGAGAATCGAAATTTTTCATTCACTCCGACCAAAATATTTTCATCACCTAAGATTAACCGATTCACTGATTGCATACAATAATCGCGTCGGAATTTTATATTCCACCAGAATTTGTCGTTTCACTAGTCAGAGAGATCACCACTCAAACTGGAGATATAACGACCAAATTGCAATTTTTTTTTACTTCATCACGAACCTCTCTCTCTCTCTCTCTCTACACACACACACACACACACACACACACACACACACACACATATATATATATATATATATATATATATATATATATATATATATATATATATATATATATATATATATATATATATATATATATATATATATATATATATCTCTACTGGTCACTTTTTACCAGATACTTATGTAATTGTAATAGCCACAATGCCTTCTTAACTTTTCGAATTCATCGCGCTTTTTTGGATACGCTTGTCACTACAAAGCCTTAAGATCTAAGTGCAAGAAATATGAAGATATTATGATGTCCGGTAGCGGGAAACGAACCCGGGTTCCATAATCACAACTAGGTCACGTTGCCGACCTGACCACGAGAAGGATAAAAGTCTATTGCCTCTCATACATACATATACCTGTCATTTTCAGATATGGATAATAGAGTTGGAATAGACCCATCCTCAGCCTAAAAAGCAATTTCAGGTATGCATAATAGAGTTGGAATAGACCCATCCTCAGCCTAAAAAGCAATAAAAACCACTGTCTCCTTGGCTACGATGGTGAGGACGGGTCTATTCCAGCTCTAATATATATATATCTGAAAACGACAGGTACATGTATGTATGAAAGGCAATAGACTTTTATCCTTCTCATGGTCAGGTCGGCAACGTGACCTACTTGTGATTATGGAACCCGGGTTTGTTTCCCGCTACTGGATCTTAAGGCTTTGTAGTGACAAGCGTCCAAAAAAGAGCGAAGAATTCGAAAAGTTAAGAGGGCATTGTGGTTATTACAATTACACACACACATATACTGTATATATATATATATATATATATATATATATATATATATATATATATATATATATATATATATATATGTATATTATATACATATATGTAATATATATGATATATAAGCATGCTTATATGTCACTTAATAGCATGTGACAATAAGTTCAGCTGAGGCTACAAGAAAAATAAAAGGAGGTACCAAGCGCTTTCCTGTTACTTCAACACATTTTCAAGTTATACAATGTGTTGAAATACCACGAAAACGCCTGGTAATTTCTTCTTGAATTGTTCCCTGGTCTCAGCATATATATATATATATATATATATATATATATATATATATATATATATATATATATATATATATATATATATATATATGTATGTATATATATTTATATATGCTGTACAATTACGTCATTTCTCTCTCTCTCTCATACCACCCACGTCTCTACAGTCGTAGGCGATTACTATCTCTACTTTAAACTCAAGCGCTTTTATTTTCCAGCAGGCTCCCCTAGGCGTTACTATCTCTGATATGTCAAATGACATCCAATTTTTATCTTCAATAACGTCATTTTAATTTCTGTCACCATCTCCCACTCGGGTTTCTCGATTTTCTTGTTATTCACCACCTTCATTATATTTAAGACTTTCTCATTTCTACCGTCTTTCCTTCGTCATCAGATTTAAAATTTCGGTCTCACATCGTCATTTTCCTCACTTTAGTCATCCATCACTAATTCTTTATCGTCACTATTATTCCCTTGGTTTCTTCCTTCGCTATCTTTTGCCTCGTTTCATTCGTTATTCGGTGCCTCTACATTATATTCTCCTTTTTATCCCTCAAGACGATGATCTCTACTGCTCATCTTCACTGGATCACCTCTAGAAACTTGGCTTATCCTCTATCTTTCTCCTTTCTTCTTTCCCTCACGTGATCACAGTTTTCCATGAAAACCAGAAATAAATGAGTGTGGAAATTAATAATAAAAAAATTACACACGCAAAGTTCTTATAAAATCAAAATGACGATGAACTGATAATCTTTCATTTAAATTCAAAGTAATGAACAATTCAGAAGCTGTTTAGGTATTCAAGCAATCAGAGATCTATATAGATATCACAATTACCCATCTTAAGTTATGTTTATACCTACCAACATTCATTATTCATTGTGAAGCGCGTTTCAAGCGACCACAGTAGCTTCAGACCAGCCTAACAAACGCGACAGCGGCAGTCATAGTCATACCAGCCTAAAACAGAACAAAGTAGTAGTCACACCAGAAGCTATGCAATTCAAAATCACTGGTTGTTCTCGCGTTACAATAAGAACACAGTAGTTAGAAAAGCGCATAAAGCAAGAAAGTGGACTGTAACACGCGATAAAATATTCAAGGGTTGTTACACCAACCCATTATCTACTCAAAAAATAACATATACCATATCACAATTTATTAAACTGGAAGTCGTTCTAACCTATGGCATACTCTAAATTGGCAGTCGTGTCGTCTTTAAATTATGACGACTCTGTGCACCGAGACATTCGAAACAGTTTGTAAGCACTAAACGATTATGGAGGTACATTAACTATCACTGCCCCTCGATTTACAAGACAGAGAATTAAACCAACAGGCTGAATGTATACAGATGGTATTTCAATTTCCTTAGTCGAGGGATACTCTACTGGTATAAGGCACTTCTTACTTTAAGGGACAACAGTCATAAAAGTTTTTATACTGGATGTGAAATTACAAGAACCCTCCAATTTAATGGTCCTTACAATACAAAAAGTCACCACGTATAAAGAGATATGCGCGAGTGATTTTCTTAAAGAAATAAAAACGTTACCAAATACTGGCAGAGAGAGAGAGAGAGAGAGAGAGAGAGAGAGAGAGAGAGAGAGAGAGAGAACTCAAGCATAGCCTCTGTGGCTCAGCTCCAAGAGTCCTTTTAACCATTTATCGTTTAATGGATTCTATCCAGGATCTTGAAAGCAGAGAGATCATTCTGGAATCTTAGAATCTTTTCTGAAATAGGTCCTCTTGTCTGTATCTATTCCTGGAAGGAACAAGGAGACGGGTGTTACATCTCTCGGAGTAAGTGATTTTAAGATAGAAATGATATACCAGTTTAAAAATAAAATGGGTGCTCTAACCCAAAAATATCTGACCAAGAATTCGAGATGCTCCGTGTAAAACCAAAAAAGGTGGGAAACTTACTAACGAAAAACAGGTAACCTATTGATAGAAGCAGAAAGAATGATTACTAGAAAGGAGTAAAACTATCTGGTACCATAATGTGAAATATTTACTGAAAAATTATGAAAGAAGGAATAAAGGGAAGGGGCACAAAGAAATACTGGATAAAAAAAAAAGACAAAATGTCAAAGTTGGCCGACCACAGAGACTAAAATTGTCACCTCAGAAAGCGGGATTTGCAATCATGCGATGCATTTAGAACTGTCAGATAAAATAGAGGATGAGTATTGGAATAATGTGGTACTCCATTACGGAAATATTTCCTTATAATAAAGTAAATTTTCTAAAATAAACTACAAGGAAAATTAATCCCTAAAAATATGTATTTAAAATTCATATGTAAGGGGAGATACTAACGCAACATATTTGTCAAAACAGGTAAGAAAAGAAAGAAATAGTAAAATAAAGGGCTGATGATATCAACAGGGCCAAAGCCTCATATTACAGTAGTTCTCTGGAGCATCAAAGACAAGAGACAGCTATTTATGGAGAAGCATAACGAAATGTGGGTTAAGAATCTTCTTTATGATGACGTCATGAACACATTTTCTCAGTATCTCACAATCATCCCAACCAATCCTTCATTACATCGTTCTTCATGTTAACACATCTTAAAAGTGGTCTTTTTGTATTCCTCATCCTACACGTAGGAGAAAATAAATTTGGCCATAGTAGCCCGTGAACAGTAAATAATGATTAGAGTCAATTATTCCTGTAGACTATTTTAAATTATATGTCAAGATTTTCATTTTATTTTTTACATAATCCTACAGTTTAGAACGTAAACAGAATTCCTGACTTGATATTGTTAACAAGTAATGTAAATTCATTTATATTTTTTCTTATGTAGTCCCTCTATTTCAGTATCTATATATATATATATATATATATATATATATATATATATATATATATATATATATATATATATATATACATATACATATATATATATATGTATATATATGTATATATATATATATATATATATATATATATATATATATATATATATATATATATATATATATACACATACATATATGAGAGTTTAATCCCTTTGACGAGTGATTCAAACAACCACATGGAGAAGTGAAACAGGAATGTAAATCCTGGACGGTTTCGACTTTATTCCTTAGTCATTTTCAGAGGAACGATACAGTGGTAGAAATTTTCAATACATATGCCAGCGGGACAGTACATAAGAACATCAGGAGGCTGGAAACCTGATATTCACACCTGACAGGTGCACGAGGGTGGAAACCTTACACTCATTAAGAATAGGGGTGAAGACCTCACAACCATTAGAGACTGGTCAGCGTTTACAAATTCAATTGTTGTGCGAGTGCCCCGCTTACCTTCGTCCCATCAGTCAACTACCTTCTTTAAAATTTAAACATTTCACATATTTCTTTTGAAATTAAAGGAACAAGTTTATACTTGTCTTTACTGATATCCCTACTCTTACAAAAGCTTTCTTTTATAAAGCCAGACTCGATGATGTTTCTTTCCAGCGCATAATTTAAATAAATTATATTTTTTTCTCATGCAGAGTTGATTGTATGATTGTTTTTACTAAAGTAAGGAAATTCCACCGGTTACCCGAGCATACCTAAACATGGCTTAGCAATAAAGTCGAAACCGGTCAGGATTGACAACCCTATTTCATTTTTCCCTATGCCTGATATATATACATATACATATATATATATCTGATACAATGTTTCCGATACCGTCACCTTGAACTCACTTTTCCCCACTTCACTACTTCCTTAAACCAGCCAAGTGGGACCTGACAACTTTCCTTGGGTAGTCACTTTGACTAATTAGACAATGAACGCCGTTGCCTCTTGGCGCAAAAGTTACTTTCCTTTCCAGAGCGAACTGACACACAACAATACTCGATTCAGATTCGCACCGCCTGACATGAGATAGAAGAAAATCTTGCTGCATCAGGCAACAACTAAATCTGTGACTTTTTGTATTTCAAAACTTACAGTTCAGGAGAAAAATCAAAACTGGCTGCCTCTCAACTTCGCTTATCGGATTACCGAGAAAGGTGCAGTTAGTAAGAGGGATATCAAGGGCATTATCTTTATCGCTTTAGCATCGGACTATATTATATTAAATCAGTAATTACATGACGTGAAATTACACTATCATGCAACTGCAGTCGGGCTGGAAAAAGAAACTCATTCCTTTTGCTTTCTTAAATATGTATATGGCATAGTGACAATAAAAAAATTAAAATCCTAAAAATTATATAACCGAACGATATATAAACTCTCAGTATTTTTGTCACCCTGAGTAAAAATTATCACAACTCTTAAATACATAGTCACAGGACTCGAAATCATGAGAACCTAAGAATTTTTATACTCAGTTACAATGGAACACTTTGCTAGTAACTCTGGCCAAATGCTAAGCACAGCTGGAAGTGCTGTCTTAAAACTACGAACAAAGGTAGGGTTAGTTTTCTGCGAATAAAAAGGAACTTATAAAGGGACAGATATCTTTGCATAGTGGTCAGTTTGAAGTGATCTCCATATTAAAACTGCTTAATGAGTAAGCCATATTTCTCGGAAAGGAATGTTTATGGCGTCTACAGGACAACAGTCCCTTTCATATTCTGTCATACTTGTAAATGTAGAAAGTAGCACTAAATGACGGCATTAGGTTACCAGCCCGATGACCTTCGCATTAAAAAAATTTCTGAATATCAAAAAAATCAAAATAAATTCACAAATCCGAAATCAAGGCAAGGAGAGGTTCTTTCTGTCATGAAGACTGGAGACAACAATTACCATTTGATTAAGTTTTGGCAAAATCCGGGTTCAGAATTATACAAAAAGAATTTCAATGAAATTTGGTAATGATAAAAGCAGAGCAGTTATTGCAAGTATACTCGGCGTCATAACTGTTTTTTAATTAATATCCATTTTTGCCAATCTGCATCTCCAGTAGTTATTAGATGTGTTGCCATATGTTAAAACACATTTTCCTTACTCTCACTGCAAAATATTAATTTTTTCGTAACGGACATTCTGCCGTCACTTCTGTAAGGTAAAAAGTGTGAAAGAAAATAAAGGGGAAAATACAGTGTAATAAAAAAATATTTCTGGGCTCATGTCATTCTCTTTCAGCAACCGCTATCCACATGCGAGCTGTTCTGACTGTGGCCTTCATATTTTCATTTCGTGAGAATACAAAGAACAGACCAATATTTTATTTTCATTAGGCTTACTGCGTTTGTAGTAGGCCTGTTTCCCACTGGGGTACAGGTCATCAATCACTTTAAATGGGTTATACTGTGAGGGACAACGATTTTTAAAGCCATTAGTTTCCGAGCTCATTTCATCGAAAAATTATTTCATCACGATTAGGAAAAATGTACAAGAGTGTAGGGAGAAAAAATGTTTAAGCAGGAAATGTGAGTTTAATTCACTCTCACTGACTGAATTGAATCACGATCCTAAAGAATTTATCGTAAAAACAGCTCACCTCCATTACTGAATCCATTCCGCTTGGTTTCCCAAGTGTAAGACTTTGGACAGAAATCTCGGGTTCTGGCTGAATTCGACAGCCGCTTTTGCTGAGTCCGCGAGGAACAGTCATACTTGGGGGTGCTCATTACATATGAAAAACAACTGGATTAATTCTTTCAAATATTATCAGTTAACAGCAATCTCTATTCAGGACAAGTAGACTTCCCCCTCTTTTTGCATGATACCTTAATTTACGAAAAAAAGACAATCATATCAAAGAAATATAATTTCTCTTTGGCGCTGTGGCACAGTTTATGGTGCCCATTACAAATGCGTTGAAAAAAAGGCACAAGAATGTATATGGAAATACTGAATCAAATCTCATACAATTTTTTATTGCGTAAATATCCTTTTTATCTCCAACAGATATGATCTTCTTTGCGTTAATTTACTGCTTATTAACAATTACACATTAACCCATGCCTAAACCTTTGAATAATCTCAACATCTCGGTTCCTTTCTACAAAATATGACCACAAAATCTGCCGGTCACTTTTACCAGATATTTATGCTTTTTCAATAGCCATCTGTAACTTCTGATTTTCAAAGCAGTTGTTATGAGTCTCAAATCCAGAGGGAATGAATAAACCAAGAAGCCAAGAGCTGGGAAAGGTCATTCAGCGCTAAAAGGAAAATTGAGAGTAAAGGACGTTTGAAAGCTGTAACAGGAGGAAAACCTCACGGTTGCACAACGAAAAAATTGTTAGGCGGGGGTGGAAAGTAAGACGGAAGAAAAAGAATGTAAACGGAGATACAGTAAAAGGAATGAAAAGGTTGCAGCTAGGGGCCGAAGGGACGCTGCAAAGCACCTTAAATAATGCTTACAGTTCACCGCGTGATGTGCATTGATGGCGTCACCCCCCACCCCCTACGGGAGAGAGTTAATTTAGAAGCAGATTAGCATAGTGGACAGTTTGCCATCATTCGCTGGTTTGAATCCTACCACCAAAGGAAAAGGCTTTTCAATTTAGTATGCATCTGGATTCAAAGAGTTGTAGGAATAAGCGTATCCAAGAAGGGTGAAAGATATACAGAATTTTAGAGTTCATTGTTACCTATAACACCTTTGTACTAGCAGTGTGTAAAAGACAAAACAGCTCTCTCAGTATGGTATGACCACCAGCACCTGTTTTGTTTCTCTATTGATCATTCCTTATTAGGGAAATAACTGTTTATGTGTATATATATATGTGTGTCTGTTATATATATATATATATATATATATATATATATATATATATATATATATATATATATATATATATATATATATATATATATATATATATATATATATATATATATATATATATGTATATATATATATGACTACGCATATAATACTTGTTCTTTCGCCCTTACAGTTTAATCAAAGGAGGAGAGGAGATGCGACTGGTCAAACGAATGAAGGCCGAGTATGGCGGGGGCCTTCGGGAACTCTCCCAACACGAGCTCGCCATATTCCAGGTGAATCACGAGGACTAGTTCCCCTTCTTGTGTAGGTTTGTGAATGTGGGGCTTGATGGATGTGAAGTGTGCTCAATATGTGTGATCGGATTTTAGCCATTCATCAAATACTCAATATTACTTTATTATTCTATGACTTTAAATGTTACATGCAGTGTGACTGTGAAGTGGAATAAGTGTGATAGGCAATATTCATTATTGCCAATATTCCTTGTACTGCATACACTCATTTTTTTGTATTAAAGGGATGTGAAGTCAGGTGAATGCTCGATATGGTGAGTGCTTTGAGTAATGGGAACATAATGCAGTGGTACATAGTACAGTGAATGTGTATTCAAGTGGAATACATACTGTTATGATTGTATAGCGTGGTACTCAACAATGCAATTTAGCGAGCAGAGAATGGAATACTTGATACGTTAATGTTAGTTAGTGAATGGGTCGTGTAATGATGTGAAGTCAGTTGAATGCGTAATGTGGCGCATGCGAAATTTCAATATTCAATGTAGCAAAAATGCTGTGCAATCATGTCACTCGTAGCGTGAAGAGCTCATCCAGCGAGTGTGAAGCGAGGAAAATTTCAATAAGAGAATGTATTGTCCCGACTCTAGAGACTAATGTGTTGTGAAGTGAACATTTACTTTGTCGCAACGATGTTCTAAGTTCTTCACTGACTTATTTTCATAACAGAATATAATTTTCATCTAGGTTTTGGTACGACGTCTTTGAATTCGTCATCAGTGACGGTAGTTGATGTAATACCCAAGTCTAATATCATTGCATCCAATCAGTTAATCAATCATTCTTGGATTCACAAGTCATTACATATCTAATTTTTTTTATTGAACTAACACAAGGGATGAGGTTACAAGCTAGGCGTTCGTGGTTCCTGTCATCTTCCTTCTTAGAAAAACCAAGAGGCTCCTTTTGGATGATGAGTTGATTATTGATTAGTGTATGAATGGATCTCCGACACAAGTGTTTTATGTTGCCATGACTAGTTAAAATAACATTATCAATGAGGTGACGAGAGAACTCAATAACGGGAAAACATGTGACAAGAAAAAGCGTTGTGAATCGAGAGCAGGTTGACCCACATTCCGTAGATGATAGTGATAACTGGTGATCGCCAAAACAGACGGCAAATATGTTTGTAAAAGAGTGTGAGGAGAGAAGGATGAACATTAATTTTTGCTAGAAAAATGTAATGAGGACAAATGGAAGCTTTGATGATAATGCGGACAGTATGAATCATGGAACAATGGAGAGGTTGATTCAACAAAAAGTTCTTTGAGAACAAATGTCAAGGCAGGAAGAGAATCGCAGACTACTTAAGGCAAGGAAGGTATCAGAAATTCTGTAAAATGTATAAGGACAGAAGAGTAAGCAAAGAACCAAGAGGTGGGCTGCATGAAGGGAATGTTAACCAGATTCTCCTTTATGGGATAATTTTGCGCCTCTGAATTACAGGTAAAACGGAAGACAAAAGGATGGAGTTCTTGCAATGAATTTTTATTTTTTTTTTTACTTTTTTATAAATATGGAATAGGTCGGGATGAAAGGCTGAGATACGACGGATCTGTCGATGGTAAAAAGTTTTGCATATGCATATGTTTTATATATATATATATTTTATATATATATATATATATATATATATATTATATATATATATATATATATATATATATATATATATATATATATATATATATATATATATATATATATATATATATGACTATTTATCACATCACCGTGATTCATATACAATCAGAAAGCTACAAACATCCTTTAATATCCAATTCGCTCTACCTCGGAGATAATATATTTTCATATATGTTACCGAAGGGGAATTTTTAGTTGATAATAAGTCCACCGTCCCGTAGTCCTGATTCCTCGTCCGTCGCTGGTTCGACCCCACGGGACGGTGGACTTATTATCAACTAAAAAATTCCCCTTCGGTAACATATATGAAAATATATTATTTCCGAGGTAGAGCGAATTGGATATTAAAGGACGTTTGTAGCTTTCTGATTATATATATATATATATATATACATATATCACACATACGTACATTTATACATACATATACATACATAAACACGTACATACATACATACATACATATATATATACCATGACAACTTTTTATGTTCGCAAATAATAAGCCAAAAAGGTGGTTTAATATCCATTTCACTACACCTCGGGAATAACACAGACCCAAAGAGAATTTAAAATAATAAGTGCTTCGTCACCAGTGGGATTTGGCTCAGTGGTCAAAAGTCACTGAACATCGTTGTTTCTAAACCAGGCACCGGCTCGAAGCATTTGTCAACCATAATTCCCCTTGGGTGGAAGTTATTCCTAAGGAATATAAAAACATATTTGTGACTTGATATTTGCGAATATAAAAAATGTCACGGTGAGTGTGACAAAAATTCGGATATATATACATATGTGTATGTGTATATGTGCACACACACACACACACACACACACACACACACATATATATATATATATATATATATATATATATATATATATATATATATATATATATATATATATATATATATATATATATATATATATATATATATAGAGAGAGAGAGAGAGAGAGAGAGAGAGAGAGAGAGAGAGAGAGAGAGAGAGAGAACATATATGGTACCAGATGTGAAGTGTACGTAAGTATTATGTAGTCTCGTCCGGTCACATGTAAAGCATAGGGGACAAACAAAAACACACGAAAATTA
>NC_089743.1:15893697-15903697 GCF_040412425.1 Macrobrachium rosenbergii | reverse complement strand
GTAATTAAAATAGATCTACGATACCGTAGAACACCATGAAAAAATCGCAGTGTTGCCTACGTCAGTCAGTTCTTAAAACTGTAGTAAGGTACTCAAAATATCTATATATTGCCATTCACCATCCATTATAAATCTTTACAGGACAGTATGATGTTAAAATTACGAGCCAGATTGTTAGACAGTTAGACTTCATATTTTTAGCGCAAATGAAATAATACATACACATCAATAACATGCATCCCCGAAGACAAATAACCGTACTACAGTAAGCTTAAAAGAATTCTGAAAAGAAATTATGATAAATATTTAATAAATAAAAACTGACACACACCATCGCAACACACATCCTCGCGTATTCAAGATGAAGGAAATCACACGAGGAGAATACAATAGCTCGGGTTTTGACAAAAACCAAGAGGTGG
This sequence comes from Macrobrachium rosenbergii, assembly GCF_040412425.1. Taxonomy (NCBI): domain Eukaryota; kingdom Metazoa; phylum Arthropoda; class Malacostraca; order Decapoda; family Palaemonidae; genus Macrobrachium; species Macrobrachium rosenbergii. The sequence goes on along the minus strand of NC_089743.1, from coordinate 15,903,275 downwards.
CGGCCGTTAGGGTACAAAATTCGCTCGTGGGTCGGGAGGGTGGGGGGTAAGAGGGGTCCTCATGATTTCAAATGGACGGGGGTATACAGGGGTGGCCGGCCCGCTAAACAAAAGACCGTCGCTGCGAGCTGCCGCTCTTCGCATCTTGTCTCGACAACCTCGCTTGTCGCAGTGCTCTCAACCCCATTGACTTCCAATGCACTCTGAACTCTTGACTTCCTTTCCGGCCACTATTGTGTGAAACCTCAAATAGAACCGGTATCACCTCCACAGAGGGGTGGAGGGAAGAGGGGGGCCAGTCTTCCTCGTATTGTTAGCCGCACATCAAGAGAAGCCTACCGCAATGCAAGATGATTTCTGATCAATCAATAAACATCAAACTAGTCAAAGAATGTGACTGAAACTTGAAATAAGCTGAAAAGAATGGGTTCTCATTACAGCCAGCTAAATTCTGGGATTAACTAGAGTGTGTATTTGTTTGTAATTTTATTTTTAAAGATAAAATTCTATATAAAAACATTTTATTCCTCGCATTACTGAAATACATATAACATGGTTTTGTTAAATAGACAATATTTTGGCTATTATATTTAAGGACGTAGATTTAACTTTTGTCCCATTCTAAAACATGTCTCGCTTCAATCATTAAAATGTTTAATTGTTTATTTTTCACCTTCTTTCCAAACCATGCATCCACAACATCCTTCACATTACCCGTCTGTTGATTTTTTTTTTTTGTGACATCCTAGTATGTCTCATACAAGTTTTTTTTTCATATACTTTGAAGCTTTTTATTTAATTGTTTCATAACAAAGTCTTAACCATACACCTACCACCTTTTCCCTGACTTCGTATACCCTAGTAAGCCATTAGGACTCAGTTTCCAAACAGTACCTTAGCATCGCACGTCCAGTCATATCTTAGTATACTTCCATTCTTCAACCTCTTCTTACATCCCCAACGCTCAATTTTGTTTTACTTGCAGTATCAAACTTACACTAACCCTTATACACTTACATTACTCACATTATGTTACATAATATTTATTTGTGTCATTTACTCTGTTATCCATTTGCTGATCATGATTTCTGTGCATTTAATTCCCTTTATAATAACTTCTTAGTCTCTCAAATGTTGTTACTCATATTCACCCTTCTTCTTCTTCTTCTTCTTTCAGGCATACTTCACATTATCCCTCTGTTGATTTTTTCATTTATTTTTTAACATCCTTGTGTGCCTCATAAAAGTTTTTTCATATACTTTGAAACTTCTTATTTCATTGTTTCATTATGACTACGGATGCCTAAAGAACATTATACCTACTGATACCTAAAGGATATTATGCCTACAGATGCCTAATGGATATCATCCCTATGGATGCCTAAAGGATATCATGCCTATGGATGCATAAAGGACATTACGCCTACGAATGCCTAAAGGGCATTATGCCTACGGAGCCTAAAGGATATCATGCTTACAGATGCCTCAAGGATACCATGCCTACAGATGCCTAAAGGATATTATGCCTACGAATGCCTAAAGGAATGAATGAGTAATGGACATTATGCCTATGGATGCCTAAAAGATGCTATGCCTATGGATGCCTAAAGAATATTATGCCTATGGATGTCTAAAGGATATTATGCCTACGGATGCCTATAGGGCATTACGCCTACAGATGTCTAAAGGACATTATGCCTACAGATGTCTAAAGGACATTATGCCTACAGATGTCTAAAGGACATTATGCCTACAGATGCGTAAAGGACATTATGCCTACAGATGTCTAAAGGACATTATGCCTACAGATGCGTAAAGGATATTATGACTATGGATGCCTAAAGGACATTATGCCTACAAATGCCTAAAGGGCATTATGCCTTCGGATGCCTAAAGGACATTATACCTACAGATGCGTAAAGGATATGTGTCAGACGAGAATGGCCTATTTTGAGACCTGTTAGAATTACTTGTGCATATCTCTCTCTGACATGATGAACTCCATTTTTCAACATTAGGTTTTATTTGTTTTAATTTATTATTTTCAGGTTCTTCATTCCATATAAATTATATTGCCATTTATTTATGATACCCGCCTTTATGTGTGTTACATAATAAGTAACAGATATTCACATTTGATTTTGTCATGTGGGTTGCTTCTTTGGCTGCTTTGTCTGCATCTTCGTTTCCTTTGATCCCCACATGGGAAGAGATCCAACATATTTCTACATTTTTCCCATTATTATGTAAGTTATGGAGAAATAATTTAATTTCTTGTACAATATTATTTTTTTATTTATAACTCTGAATAGCTTCTATAGCGCTCCTCGAGTCACTAAAAATCACAAAATTATTAAATGATGTTTCTTTCATATTTTTACAGCTGATGCAATTGCACACAATTCTGCTGTGAATATGAAGCACTATTAAGTAGAGAGAATTTTGTCTTGGGACACTGCAGCATATCCCACTCCGTGCTCTGATTTAGATCCATCTGTATATATTGCGTAATGTGGACCTTTTCGGCTTATATGCTCTATTGCATGTTGTCTATGGTGTTCTGGTGTATGTGAGTAATTTTTGGTAAATATTTCAGCTGTGTACAAATTCTCATTTTATTCATTGTCCAGGGAGGAGGTGATTTTACTATTAAAGGCACTTGTATAATTATATTCAGCGACTCAAACGATCTTCTAGCTCTAATTGGGAAAGGTGGAGGAAGGTTATTTATATATATACATCTCTTAATTCAAATAATTTGTTTGTTGGAGAATCACTTGTCTGAATTCTCTATGGAGAGACAAGAGGTAGTTCACCACATTCAACTTGTAAAGATGATTTTGGTAATGATCTATAGGCTCCTGAGCATATTCTAAGGCCTTCATTGTGAACAGGGTCTAACATTTTCAGCGCTGCGTCCGATGCTGAGCCATGCACTTCGCTTCCATAATCAATGATAGACAGAACTGATGCTTTATACAGTAGAGTAAGGGTATGTCTATTGGCTCCCCAAGTAGTGTTCGATAGTTTGTTAATTAGATTTAATGCTCTTTTACATTTTGATTTTACGTATGTTTGACCGATTGGTATACTATGGTTTCTGGTTTTTAAATCTATTTCGTCACCTTACTTCCGCTTTTTATTTTTATAAAACATGATTGCTTGAGTTTTATCAATGGAAAATTTAAAGCTTACAGATGAGGCCAATTCATCTATTTTTACTATGTTTTATTAATGATTCGTTCTGCATGGTTTATTCGATATGCTGAATAATATACAGCACAATCATCCATATACAGATTACTTTTAATGCCAACAGGTAAATTATTTCTGATATCATTAATTGCTAAAGTAAAAAGTGTTCCACTAAGGTTGCTCCCCTATGGAACACCATTTTCAAGTGGAAATGTTCTAGATAGAATATCATCAATTCTCACCTGAAAACTGCGATTTGTCAAAAAGTTTTGGATAAACCTAGGTAAATGTCCACGAATGTTGTTGTTTTGTACAGTTTTTAATAGCTTACCTCCATGTAGTATCATATGCTTTTTTAATGTCAAAAAAGACAGCTATAGTAATTTGTTTTCGTTCAAAACCTCTACATGTATGGTCTTCTAAGTCAGAAAGAGAGAATCTAATGTAGAATTGTTACACTGTGACCCGGACTGAGTGGGAGTCAAAATTCTATTTTCTTGAATGTACCATGTTAGTCGAGCATTTACCATTTTCTCTAACAATTTGCATAAGCAGCTTGTTAAAGAAATTGGTCTGTAATTATTTACATTACTGGGATCCTTTCCAGGTTTGGATATAGGAATTACTATAGCTTTTCACCATTCATAAGGAAACATATTTCGAAGCCATAAATTATTATAAAACTGCAATAAGTATGGCTTTGCCAAATGTGCAAAGTTCCCAATCATCTCAAAATAAATATTGTCATCTCCAGGAGCAGATTTATTGCTGTTCGAGAGAGCATATTCCAACTCTTCCATATAAAATTTTCTATTATTATATATATCGTCTATTGTTTTGAAATTTATTGTTATTAATTCTACATTATTTTTCTTTGTGCGGAAGTGTTGATCTAAATTTTTATCACTATTTACTTTTGATAGGTTTTCTCCTAATACATTACTTATTTCTTTTGGATCAAGTATTCTTTTCCCATTTTTTAATATGGCATGTCTAGGTGGTTTAACATGGGTACCATTTATTTTCCGGATTTTTTCCCATATTTTTTTGTATGGGAGTATTATTAGAGAGATCTGATACATACTTCCTCCATGAAATGATTCTTCCTTGAATTACTTCCTTTTTGAATTTTGCAGATATTTTGTTGTATAGAGGTTTTAATGTATCAGTTTCTAGTAATAATACAGTAATTTTTCGTAAAGTTCCTTCCAATATTGGTAATGTTTTATTTATTTTACTGAACTTTCTATTCAAACTATCTAACCGTCTCCCTATTGAGTGTTTTATATCTATTAATTCCGTTAGCTTGTTGGACCACCATGGAACTTTGTATTTTGTTGGATGGGGTTTTGAGTTTGGTATTGCTTTATCAGCTGCATTTTTAATGAAATCAATAAGAAATTTATTAGTTGCATTATGGTCTTTTAAATATTCAAATGGTAGGATATGTCTAGTGCGCAATTCATATTGCTTCCAATTTGCTTTATAAATGTCATACTGAGGGACATGTTTTGCAGGATTATTTTTAATGAGGAAATTAATATTGGGAAATGATCACTGGTATGCACTCTAATCTGTCAACTATACTTGCTGTACATAAGAGTTCAGTCTACTGAGGAAAGTGCTAATTTCGTCATCATTTATACAGCACATGTCATTTTAATCCATGAACTCTCTTCTATTTTATTCCCTGTTCTATTTGAGTTTGTACAATTACAGTCCCATACTGGAATGTGAGCATTAAAATCACCCACTATTAATGTAGGTTCCTTGGTATTGTTAAATAAATATCTATTTTTATCAATGTCGTAATTTTTATTAGGTTGGTTGTATAAATTATAAATTACATAATTATTGTTTTTTATTCATGTTTTAATACTTGATACTTCGTTTTTTATTTGTGTTTTAACACTTGATATTTGCAAGTCAGTAAGGTTTACAGGTACTATGTCATAACATACTTTGTTATGTACATACATAGCAGTACCTAAATTTCCCTCTTCCTCTCTAGATGTAGACACTAAGGTATATTTACCTATTGTTGATACTTTGTTGACATGTTGTAAACATAATATCATTGGTTCATATTCCCTCAGTAATCGTTGTATTTCTCCCAAATGCAATCTGGTCTGTAGACCATTTACATTCCACTGTGTAATATAATTATTGAAAATATTACGTTAAGGTTGTTCAAGTGTAATTTTCTTTTTGTGGATCATCAATTTGCAATTTTTCTAAAATGTTATTCACGACATTTGTTTCCTTTTCTCTATAAGACATTTGGTGTCTAACGCACATAGCGCCCTTTTTGTACGTGTCTAAACTAGTAGTTTCTTTATTTCTGTATCTTATAAAATTTTGTATAGTATTTGTTAAACTGTCTTTTGTTATGCTTTTGTTTTTGTTGCACAGTTCAATGAAACATTCCTTACATCCACATGTGTTTTCATGTGTCGTTTTTCCGTTCACTCCTGCTGCACCAATTATTGGTGATGGAGTAATCTCTTCTCCCATCACATAATCAATCTTGTCAATGGTTTGTTCCTCTACTATTTCTTTGATGTTCTGCGCATTTGTTTCCATTGGTTTTATTATTATTTTACGAGAAAAAGGTATATTACCATATTTTGGTTTACGTTCTTTCTTCAGGTCCCCCGTCTTTAGTTTAAATGATGTATCTTTAATAACAGTCGGTTTTTTGTTGGTCTTCGGTGGAGTTCTCACTAAATGCCTACTATCTTTTTAGCTTCTAATTCACCATAACTTTCTTCTAATAGTTCTGTGGTACTTGTATTATCATCTTGTGCTTCCATTTCTCTTAATATTTCAAATGAATTTTTACAAATATTTATATACGTTTCTTGGTTTTTGCTGTGTTAGTTTCTTCTTGAAAAGTAATTATTTTTCCTTGGGATTTATATATCAGGGTTTTGTTATTCTTACCTACTTCCATTTTTGTTTCACTGTCTGATCTTATTATAGTGGAAAAGGTTCGTTTCCTATAGGGATCATGCATTCCTCTAATTTGGCCTCTTTTATAGGCATTCCCGTTCTTTCCTGAAGTGATTTTAGTTCTGTACTGTATATATAATACATACAATCCTTAGATCTTGCATGGTGATTCTGTCTAACCTCCACTGTGTGGAATGTTTGTCATATCCACAATATGCACATACAGATGTATTATGGCAATTTTTCCTTGTATGTCCATACATACTACACCTTTGGCACTGTAGTGGTTTTGGAACATACAGTCTCAATTTTCTGCTTTGGCTAATGGTTTTAATTTTTAAGGGTAATTCATGGCCTTCAAATTTTATCTTTGCTATTCTCAAGTGTTTTTCCATTACTCCCTCTACTGGCTATGTTGTGTATTTCGCAATCTTGTACATTGTTGTATCTTTTCTTAAGGGAATCCAGCAATATATTCTTTTCTATTGGTTCTTCATCATTATCAGGGAGTACTATGGTACCCTGAACACTGTTCATATTGTCATGGTTTTTTATATGCACCTTTATATTATCAATATTTTTTATAGTTAAGTAATTTTCTGACTGATTTTTTGTTGTGGTTTCTATCAGCCACAACTGACCTTTTTTTTTTTTTTTTTGTCTGAATGACATTTCAGTAGTTGAATGTCGATTCAACAGGAATTTTTCTGACTTTAATGCTGATATTTTCTCCTCTGTTTCTAAGGTCAGGAATCTTGACCAACTTCCACTCCCAAAGAGGGAGTCGAGGTGAGTCCAGTCTGGGTTAAGATATTTGCTTTTTTTTTTTTTTGGTTTGCTTTGTACTGGAGCATAGCGTTCCAGTGTAAGTACATTAGGATTTTTATTTTTATTTTTCCAGAGAAAAGTTATCAGAGGGGGTTCCAGCGGCTGTCAACTGTGCCAAGTCACTGCCATCAAAAGGCCCAGGTGTAATTGAATCTTTAAAGCCACAGGACATAAAGATTTAAGTAAAAAAAAAAATTAAACCTGAAAACCTTCAAAAGATGTCAGCCTTTCATGAGTTTATTCTTCCACCAATGGCACAAGTGAGAACCAACTCCCAAATGTCCACTCCCCACCCTAACCCACAGGGGGTGGCACAACATGATTAGAGTGGCCCAAGTGTAAGCCAAACCTGCTTGCTAGGACTGACAATATTACTAGAATACAATCATCCCCACCCTAATCATGTTATGGGCAAGCCAGATAGAATGCTGAGAGTCCTATCCCAAGAAACAGACCCCGCTGGAATCCGTGGTACAGCCCTAAAGAACAGTTCCGCCTTTGAGCTATCAATCTGATAACTCTCAAGTCCGAACATTATCGGACAGTTGATGGTCCTACCACAGTTCCCACTATTTGGCTTCGGATATCAGCCCAATCCCAGCAATGATATCTTTTCCTGTTTAACAGGTCCAATAAATTCTAGCAAAAGTGGAAAATTCCACAAAAATCAATCCAAACAAATATATAATCATATATGAGACTCTTGGACTCAAACCCGAGAACAAATTCGTGGGGTTCAAGAGCCCCCTCACCACTTCAAGGTGGTCTCACATCGAGGGGGATACGGATGCCTAAAGGACACTATGCCTATGGATGCCTAAAGGACATTATGCCTACAGATGCTTAAAGAACATTTTGCCTACGGATGCCTAAAGGATATTATGCCTACGAAAGCATATAGGATATCATACCTACGGATGACTAAAGGATATTATGCCTGCAAATGCCTAAAGGACATTATGTCTACTAATGCCTAAAGGGCATTACTCCTACTGATGCCTAAAGGACGTTATGCCTATGGATGTCTAGGGTCTTTCAAATGAGAGGCCAGGGCATTAGCAATTCACTTAAGGGATGGAACCTAAGTACTCCATATCTGAGGTTTTTCTTGGGCAGGTTACCACCTAGCATATCAGCGAATTTTACCCAACTTCCCAACCCAACAGTGGGTCAACTGCTAACATTTCATTCGAATTACCCCTTCACTGTGAATATATGGAAATAATGAGCATATGAGAGACCCCAGTCTTTCAAATGAGAGGCCAGGGTGTTAGCAATTCATCCACACAAGTCATAAAAGTTGGAACGGACTTTGTACGTGAGGTTTTTCTTGGCAGATGTGGGACAAATTTATTTCGGCAAAAGATGCTCTTCTCTGTTCATCATATTCATGGTGAAGGGGTAAGTCGAATGAAATGTTATCAATTGATTCACTGCTGGGGTGGGAAGCTGGGTAAAATTCGTTGGTATGTTAGGCAGCAGCCTCCCCAGGAAAAGCTTCATGTACAGAGTGCTTAGTTTCCAACTCCTTTTATGACCTGTGTGGGTGAATTGCTAATGCCCTGGCCTCTCATTTGAAAAACTGGTGTTCAGTCCCAATGTGAGCCAGATATTTATACATGTACATGTATATATGGGTGTGTGTGTGTACATATATATATATATATATATATATATATATATATATATATATATATATATATATATATATATATATATATATTTTATATATATATATATATATATATATATATATATATATATATATATATATATATATATATATATATATATATATATATATATATATATATATATATATATATATATATATATATATATATATATATATATATATATATATAGTTATATTCTGAGGCTGGTTGGAAGAATGAAATTGGATTTTTGTCAACTGCTTTAAGGGCCAACACCTAGCGCTCAGAATATAAGCAATAAATGTAATGAATAAACTGACTTACTTTGATATCACATCTAAGTAAACAGAGAAGTGGAGGCCACCTTTTAAAAACCAGTCAATGACTTTAAATTGAATTTATTTACAAACTGAACAATCAAAAAATTACTGAGCAGCAAGCAAAGCACATACAATGTGCAATAAAAGCTAGACAGTGCATAGCAAATAACTGAATCTCAAAGGGCTACAGCCCTGAAACAGTTTGACATGCAAATGAAACTCTGCTGTTGAGACTGGTTGAATGATTTTGGGTGGTTAACGCGACATCTTTGCAAAGGGGGAATTGTGTCCAGCCCCCTGGACCACTGAATATAGCAAGAATGCAGTTAAAAGTCTAAAGCTACTTGGTTCACATGGGCAGGGGCAGACCGCTCAAAGAGCCAGATAACAGGACTCTAGAAGAGAATTCCAGGTTAGCATTCAAATCAAATGACTTTCTCTCACATGAAATTACTTATGCACGATAGAGGAATTTATCAATTAGATTTAATTAGCACCTGGTAACACTATGGTGGGAATGCCCTAATTATCATCAATGAACTAATTTAATTTGAGCTTGGGACAAGTCATGAGGGCCAAATGTGCGTGCTAGGCTGTGGGAAGCAAAGGGGCTTTGTTTTAGGAGAAC
>NC_089743.1:15878697-15888697 GCF_040412425.1 Macrobrachium rosenbergii | reverse complement strand
CTACTCTTCCTTCCTTCTTCCCTTCCCCCTTCCCCCGTAAACGGATATCAATTTTGTTAACTACAGTCATAAATCGGTTACAATTTGTCAAAACTAAAAATTATAAAATAAAAAATACGAATTATTAAATATGCTTTTATTAAAATGCTCTAAAAAATAAAAAAAAAATAATAATTTTTTTGAGACCAGGATTTTCTTGCAATTAATCATGTCTACAAAAATAAAAGCAGGGTCCAAACATGGAAGGAAATGCTACAAGAAAAGAAATATATTTTTTTATTTCTTGTAGCATTTCCTTCCATGTTTAGGGCCCACGCGTTTATTTTTATAGACATGAATAATTGCAAGAAAATCCTGGTGTGTCCAAAAGTTATTTCTTACTTTTTAGTGCATTTTAATAAAAGCATGTTTAAAATTTTTTTATACTTTTATATTTCCTGTTGACATATAATTTCGGTAATATATATATATATATATATATATATATATATATATATTTATATATATATATATATATATATATATATATATATATATATATATATATATATATATATATATATATATATATACGAGTAATCAGTGACTTTTTGCTTGTCATAATTTTTCTAAAATTATGCAAAACAAATGCCATTCGTGCATATGACAAGGTTGGTACTTTTAGTGTATACCTGAGTTGAATGTTTACTTATCTACTTTTCGTCAAGACGTCCAGGAAAGGTAGTGGATTATCGTTGTAAAGTTCATGGATAAATTTAAGGCATAACGTCCTTTAGGCATGCATAGGCATAATACCCTTCGAGCATCCGTAGGCATAATATCCTTTAGGCATCTGTAGGCATGATATCCGTTAGGCATCCATAGGCATAACGTCCTTTAGGCATCCATAGGCATCCGTAGGCATAATGTCCTCCACTCATTCGTAGGCATTATGTCCTTTAGGCATTCGTAGGCATAATATCCTTTTGGCTAGGTATCTGTAGGCATAATATCCTTTAGGTATCAGTAGCTATAATGTTCTTTAGGCATCCGCAGTCATAATGAAACAATGAAATAAGAAGTTTCAAAGTATATGAAAAAAACTTTTATGAGGCACAGAAGGATGTTAAAAACAAATGAAAAAAATCAACAGAGGGATAATGTGAAGTATGCCGTGAAAGAAGAAGAAGAAGAAGAAGGGCGAATATGAGTAATAACATTGGAGAGACTAAAGGGAATTAAATGCACAGAAATCATGATGAGCCAGTGGATAACAGAGTAAATGACACAAATAAACAGATGTAACGTAATGTGAGTAATGTAAGTGTATAATGGTTAGTGCAAGTTTGATACTGCAAGTAAAAAAAATTCAGCGTTGGGGATGTAAGAAGAGGATGAAGAATGGAAGTATACTAAGATATGACTGGACGTGCGATGCTAAGGTACTGTTTGGAAACTGAGCCCTAATGGCTTACTAGGATATACGAAGTTCCGGAAAAGGCGGTAGGTGTATGGTTAAGATCTTGTTATGAAACAATTAAATAAAAAGTTTCAAAGTGCCTGTATATGGAAAAAACTTGTATGAGGCATACGAGGATGTTACAAAAAAAAAAAAATCAGCAGACGGGTAATGTGAAGGATGCTGTGGATGCATGGTTTGGAAAGATAGGTAAAAAATAAACAATTAAACATTTTAATGACTGAAGCGCAACATGTTTTAGAGTGGGACAAAAGTTAAATCTACGTCCATATGTTGTATGACTGATGGGCTTTCATATACCCCAAAAGCAGAATTGTGTTATTAATTTGAATGAACCTATTGTATATGCGACGAAATTAATAACAAAGCTTTATATGTGGGTACATTTACGAACCCCGTTAAAAAATCGCTTCATTTATCTCCGTATAAAGCATGCCTTAAAATTACAAGAGCTGCGTTTCAGTGCAATTATCGGTTTCCATATAAAAACGTTGGAGGTACACCATGTTAATGATACTGTCATGGGGAGATGGACGTTCTTCGGAAGCATCTTTCCTGAGCTTATACCCCCCCCTCCCCTCCTTAATTGATGAATGGGGCATTCGCAGAGGAAACGTCTCGTTAAAGGGGGGAAAAAATTAGCATAACGCAACTCCCCGCACCTTGAGATGAAGGAAAATGACTGAGACGTATCATCCTTTATTAATGACTCATTTATCTATTTTATCTAAATCTCGCATAGTTTCTGGTTGAGGAAAAATAGCAAAATGACTTTCACCGAGTTTTTCTCTATCAGTTCTTCTTAAAATTGTTATCTATATATTGCACATTTCAATAACATCTCCGATGGCTACGCGAATGAAATCTGAAATGGGTTATTTAAATCAAAGATGCGCCTGGGAATTTCAGTTCTGGCGCGCGCGATATTGAGGAGGTCAGGACCCACTTGCTAATATAAATGTATCCCGTTTTTTAATTTTTTTCTTCCTTTAATCCTTACGGTTTTTCTTTCTTTTCTTCTTTTTCTTTCTTTCATTCTCTCTCTCTTTCTTTCTTTCTTTATTCAAGGTATCATTCTGAATTTCCCGTTGGTGTTGAAAAGAAGTATCCGGAACGTGGTCGTCTTCGTATAACATTTGCGAAAGAGATTTTAAACGCGTAACCTCTTAATGTCAGCAGCGTTTTCATCGATACGGGGCGCGTTTTCCGTCGAACTAATGGTTAAAGTTTAATGGGAAAAGTTAAAATAAGAGGGACGAAGTAAAAAAGACAGTGAAACACTGTGAAAAGAAAATACGATATTAATGAAGTGAAAGTAAAAAAAAAAAAAACGAATGGTTATAAAGAACATAAGTTAAAAATAAGTATTGTGAAAATTAAAAACGTTATCGCACAAGATTAAAATGAAATAAAAAAAAGACATGCATCACGGTCCTGTTTGAATCTGTTTCTCGGGTAGGTACCCATCCCCTCTAGTCCGTACCTCGTCACGCCGAAACAGGTGCGAGATGGTCCTTGCTGCGACAGGTACCTGGCGTCTTTTGCGCGTAAAATCGTATTTTTTGTTTGTTTGTAACTCTGTATCACCGGTTCGACACTCGTAGAAGAGTAATTAATTAACACAGAGACAGATCCTCCGAAAGATGATTAACCCCCCCCCACCCCCTTTGTACGGTTAATGGACATTATATGTAAATCCCTAATTAGATATTTCACGGCGCCAAATCGAGAAAAAAAATTAACGAAATATAGGTATCAGAAAATCTGTTAATAAAAGTTGTTTCGATGGTCAGGGTTGGAGAGAGAGAGAAGGATAAAGAACGGGAAGGGGGAGGGGGATGGGAGAAAGGGGAGAGGGAGAGAGGGGGAGGGGGTCTGAGGGAAGATGGTGGATCTCTTAACCGCTTCATCAGATATTTTAGAAGGTGAGGGGGGGGTCATATCTTGTTACCTTTTTTTTTTTTTATATCTGTATGTGTGTGTGTTGGAGGGGGGGAGGGTCTGGTCAAGACAGGTTGGGATATGTTAAGACAGGGTGTGTCGGGTTAGGTTGGAGGGGGTGGGTGATATTTATTTATTTATTTATTTATATGTATATATATATAAATATATAATATATAATATATATATATATATATATATATATATATATATATATATAGGGGTCAGGTTACATATATATAGGAAGGTCAGGTTAGAGGGGGAGGAAGATGTTCAGGTTGGGTTGGGTTAGGCTGGCAGAGAGGGGTGGGGGTTAACCGGATGTAAAAATGAGCTGTTTTGGCAATTTTCCCTCTACTCAATTCACACCAGCTCGAGAATAACACACACCATCACCAGGGGGATTCAAACTCCCAACTAGCTGGGAAATGATGACCTACAGTGACGTATATTTTGATATAAGCTCTGCATATATAGGCCCATGGCTGTCAAATTCACGTTTTTTGTGCTTAGAATCAAGAGTAACCCACCTCCACCATGACAGCTGATTGGTACGTTAGTAAAACGTAGATACTTATGAATTTTTGTCACATACACCATGACATTTTTATTAATAAATATTAAGCTACAAATGTTGCTGTATATCCAATTCACTCTACCTCGGGAACAGAATACACCCAAAGGGGACCCAAGGCATAACCAGTAAGTTCAACAAACAGTCCCCCAAGGCATAAGCATTAAATTCAACAAACAATCACTATAGTTGACATCACCTGACTGGCCTAACTTTGGCAACCACTGAGTTTACCATTGTAACTACACTTCTGCCTACACTGTGCTAGATGCAATCAAGTCTCGGCAATCAACTAGTGTGTTCTGGGCATTCTGTGTGTTGACCTCATGGTTCTCAGTCATGCCCTACTTAATAACAACCAACCACAGATGCTCTTGCTTGCTCAAATGCTTTCAAATGCTCTCGCTTGTAGTCAACTTGGTAGATAAAGCATGATACTCGCACTAACCTCTGGTTACTAACAGACTAAATATAGCTGGTTCTACTAAATCAAAGCCGCTTTCAGCCTAAATATGACAGGTAATCTCTGGCTGGCTCTCTCTCCAGAGTGTTTAAAATACTGTCCCTATGGCAAAGATAAAGCATATAAGAAATGTCAGATGAAGTCTCAAATGTGAACACAGTAACCCTCCATCTGCCTCCTTTCTTGACAACCAAGCTATCTGTCTGGTTCTAGAGAGAGGACATACAATGCCAACAGTTAGATGTCTAAATTTCTAAAAAAAAAAATTAAATAAATAAATAAAAAACAAATAAAGGCAACTACATCCTAGAAGTGATCCCAGGCCCCCTCTTCCCTAGCATTGTATGTTGGCTGGATGCAACGGGGGAGGGAACAGCCTATGAAAAATGCCACCAGTTCCTGGTCACCTGTGCCAGACAAGTCTTAACCTTCTCGTCACCCCACTAAGGGAAACATCTGCAAGGGCATCCTGGGACGAACTTAAGTCCCTCCTCACGCTGCCAAAACTTGAAGCAACAGAAGATCAACCTCGCCAGGAAGAAGTGGCTGCAATATCTACTGACTAACATTCCCGCTGCCCTTCCCAACGTCGAAGGTATAACCATGGCAGACCTACTGAGGAAGGCAGAGGAGTTGCTGGAGGACTTAAGGGCCTTACAACCCACCACCCATGCCATCTGTGAGGCCAAAGACAACCATGACAATGACTAAAAAAGAGACAATGATATATTCAGGCAGCCACACAGAACAAGACAAAAGGAGTGCCATCGACTGCAGCTGGAGAGAAAACTAGCTGGACGCAACCAAGGAAGTAACAGCGGCCATCATGACACAAAGAGACACCTGCCTCACCAGACTTTACATCACCCGCATCGCCTTCACAAATTAGTTTCTGGTGGACATGAATACCTTCAGGTGCATATACCAACATCAAAAGGTGACTGAAGGACACCACACTTAAACTAGTAGCCAGCAACAGCGGCCCTTTAACATCATAAGGCCACTGAAACCTCATCCTCCACCTCATGGCAAGAAAATACAGGTGAGAACTCATCATCACTGGACATATAATATCTCCTGCAGAAATTTTCTTCTAACATCTTCCGGCCGGAACTTTGTCAGACTTCCTGGCTGGGCTTGGCAGCGAAACATGGAGCTTGCAATCACCTTTTGGATTCTTCTAGACAGTCACCTTTTGGATTCTTCTAGACTTTGTACAGCCTTAAGAAATGGTATGGGATTGCAAAGTATGATTACATGTAGTAAAAAGACAGATACAAGCAAAAAGGGACAAATTTAGGTTGGAGCTAAAGAAAAACAAAAAGTCACTGATCATATCAACCTAGACTTAAACATAAATATCAATGTTAGGCTTTATTTCGGGCTCATTTTTTTGTGCACTGTGATCAACTTATAGTCATTTCTATAAAAAAAAAATCTCAATTCACATTCAAGACATATGAAGTCACCGAAAAAATTAAAAGTCTCTATCATGCTCTTCAGCGAACATGTGCAGGTATTTTAAGCTTACAGCTATATATATACTGTATATATATCACTTGAAGTTCTCGGTAGCTGATCTCCCACAAGATTTTCATACACTCGCATCTCTCGAAATGTCACCTGAATATTTCAGCCAACCTTCATGAGAAACCTTCATGAGAAACAACGGAGCTCTCATGCACATTTAAAGGATTAATGGCTGTCCCTATATTCTCCTCTTTTCTTTAGTTATGTTCTTTTTCTTCCTCCTCCTCTTTTTAATACTAAAACTTGTGCTGAGGAATCTAGTTTTCTAGGCTTTATGGACTTTTCGCATACGACTTACACACTGTTACTGACATATCAGATGCTAAAATAATTTTAAAAACATTGTTACTGACATACCAGATGCTAAAATAATTTTAAAAACATTTTCATACTCATATATATATATATATATATACAATTATATAAGTGAAAAGATGTAATATTAATATATATATATATATATATATATATATATATATATATATATATATATATATATATATATATATATATATATATATATATATATATATATATATATATATATATATATATATATATATATATATATATATATGTGTATGTATGTGGTATGTATGCATATATATAAATATTAATATATATATATATATATATATATATATATATATATATATATATATATATATATATATATAAAACTAATTCTAATATATTTCTTTATATATATAATATATATATATATATATATATATAACTTTCTAATATATTTCCCTTCCCCAAACGTTCGATCATATATCTTCCAAGCAGAGGCTAAATAAACACATCAAACTGCCCATCCCATGAATAAAGAGGTACAAAACAAAGGCTTCTTTCTTAATAATATAGAATAGGCTTTCATAGCTGTCTTAGAAAATCAATATTACCCCGATGTCTTGAAGCATTTTCTGTTACATTTACTGTTGATCTTATCTATTAAATTAAATATATTGAACTGTTGTTTTTTTCATTATCATCGTTCTTGGTATCCCTTATTACTACTTTTGCTGCTGTTTGTGAGATGAACGAAATACATTAACCCATCTCATTGGACGAACCCTGGGTAATAGAAGCAACAACGAAACAACCCTTTCTCTTAGCAAAACACATTTCCTCTATCTCTGACCAGTAATAAAAAGAAGAATGCTGACCACTCTGTTAATCTCCCTGAGATTACTGTAGCAACTCAATCTCGCAGATACGAACCACACAATTAAGTCTTCGCTTTGCCCGCAGTTTATTGGGTTGGGTATAGCAGACTGAGTCACAGACGTGTACACGCACAGATGCATATATCCCCCAAGCTAGCTCCAAACGGCCAAGCCTACATATCCTTTACCTAAGGGACAAGGGAGATTTAGGTAGATCGGAATCATTAATTCATGCAGATCACGGGGGATTTAATATACTAGAACACAAATTGACCCAAGTCAGTATTACACTGGTTTTGGTTTATCTTTATCATCATTTTGGCAGAGTCCTTAGCATTTAGGAGGGCATATAATCATCTAAACCTTGAAATTACAAGAGAGCATGTGAGTGTTTATGATGTTTATGAGTACGCATTATATATGTGTGAATTGGAAGGCTTCTATATGATGAAAATTCGATTCAGTAATTATGACAATATAAAAGAGTAATGGTTCTCGCATTATTATTATTAATAACATTTTCATGCGCCATCTCTCTCTCTCTCTCTCTCTCTCTCTCTCTCTCTCTCTCTCTCTCTCTCTCTCTCTCTCTCTCATCAACGTTTACAAGTGCTAAAATACAACTCAAAAGAGACTCTTTACTTTCATACACACACACACACACACACACACACACACACACACACACACACACACACACACATATATATATATATATATATATATATATATATATATATATATATATATATATATATATATATATGTATATATATATATATATAACAACAAAGAACGGCATGACAACCACTTGGTTTGCACGATATGCACTTGTTACTGCCAATGACTCTCGTTATTCAGACTGGAACCAAATTATCAGGAATACAGTTTAGAGTATTTATCAACAAAACTCGTTTCGACTGATATGAAATGTGCAAGAGGATATGTCCCGTCAATAGCAATCTAAAACAACAACAAAAGAATGGAAAATGTTGGCTTTGCTTCAGCTGGAAACAACAGTTCTCTAGTTGATTTTCTGCTCTCTAAAAGGCCTTCATTTACTTAACTATCTAGTTGGATTAAAAACCACAAAACAAGATACCTACACTAGGGCAAGGGAATCTATAAACCATAAAATACCAAAATATCTCCCATTTCATCTTCACTTGCCAAAAACGCAACCGAGCTACGTGATCAGTCAGAAAATATGAACATAACGTTCAAAAACAGATAAATTTCTTCTGATGTCACCTCATAATTTGCCAAAGTGGCAGTTGATGCCGTTCATTTCTTGTCTGATATCTTACAATCCTTTGAGTTGCTATTACCTATACCTAATCATTATTGCACTTGCTTGATTTAAAATTGTAAATATACTTTCACTGGCAACTTCTATGAACAAGTGTTTAGTATGGCCATGAGTAATCTGTTCTCCACACCTGTCAAATATACGTATGTATAAATGGTATTCAGAGGAAAGGCCGATCCTTTCAACCGAATCCCCTCAAATGGTTTGATACAGGTATCCTGCCGATGTCCTCCGGATTCTTTAAGAAAATTTTGACCTAGAGGGGGTTCCTTGGTCTCTTCCATAAAATTTACAACAGTACAAGAAAATAACGATATCCTTCCCTCAGATGTTTCGATAGTTGGATAACAGGACAAATTTAAACTTACCATATTATATTCAGAAAGTCGATCAATAACAAACTTATCACATGTACGTTTTTATTCAGATCACTCCAAAGATAAACCATCTGTATTTTCCTCTATGTAATTTAGGGCTCTAAGAATATACATTACAGAGTAACTCGATGATGCGTTTACTAGAACAGAAGAAATTGCTCACAATCTACGATACCCTATGTACTGTTGATGGGCTATGCCTTCTATAAAGTTTATTTGGTGAAAACAAGAGTCTACCTTTTCATAGGGGTTTATTAAATGTTCCATTTTAAAAAAAACTAAGCTTCAAGGTAGTGTTGAAATATAACCGCATGCTGAAAAAATCGTTTAATGTCGAATTCATTATACCTTAAGAATTTACACCCAAGAGGAATTATAACCGATATGAGTCTCTGCCATCGTCTATCGTTGTTTCTAAACCAGACCGTGGTTCGAATCCTGGTCAGCCCGTAAGAGCTCCTCACCATTAATTCCCGTTGGGTGAAGGTTATTCCCAATATACGGTGAAGTCGATATTAAATGGTATTTGTGGGTTTATATTGTGAATATATAAGAGTCAAGCGTTTGTGCGTGAAAATATATATATATATATATATATATATATATATATATATATATATATATATATATATATATATATATATATATATATATATATATATAAATATATATAACTGAATCACGAAAATATGGAACGACGTGATGAATATATAAATAAAGATAAAATCCACAGAAGGAAACGGAAACACTGGAGTGCTGCGAGGCCTTTCGAAGATATGTCCTTTACTTAGCAGACTGCTAAGTAAAGGACATAGGTTGAATGAGCCTCGCAGCACTCCAGTGTTACCGCTTCCTTCGTGGATTTTATCTCTCTCTCTCTCTCTCTCTCTCTCTCTCTCTCTCTCTCTCTCTCTCTCTCTCTCTCTCTCTCTATATATATATATATATATATATATATATATATATATATATATATATATATATATATATATATATATATATATATATATATATATACACATACATACACACATACACACAAACAATTTCGGTAGTCGATCCACCCCTTTTCAAAGAACAATGATTTTTGTAATAAACAGGAGGGCTGTTTATCCACAGTTTCTAAATTCCAAGACTTGAAGGATACAGAGTTTCAGTTAGGCCGCCTGGCTCATATG